>NW_028187549.1:0-253000 GCF_964204655.1 Triturus cristatus
ACACTGCCTGAACACCACTGCTCTACCCTAAACCCTGAAACACCAGCACGACCCCCTACACTGCCCGAACACCACTGCACTGCCCTAAACCCTGAAACACCATCCCCAGCACAACCCCCTACACTGCCCGCACGCCACTGCGCTGCCCTAAACCCTGAAACACCACCCCCAGCAAGACCCCCTACACTGCCCGAACACCACTGCTCTAAACCCTGAAACGTCACCCCTGCAAGACCCTCTACACTGCCCGAACTCCACTGCACCACTTCCCTGAACCCAAAAATGCCACCCCCTGCAAGACCCCCTACACTGCCCGAACACCACTGCACTGCCCTAAACCCTGAAACATCACCCCCAGCACAACTCCTACACTGCCCGAACACCACTGCACTGCCCTAAACCCTGAAATACCACCCCCAGCATGACCCCCTACACTGCTCAAACACCACTGCACTGCCGTAAACCCTGAAACACCACCCCAGCACGACCCCTTACACTGCCCGAACACCACTGCACTGCCCTAAACCCTAAAACACGACCCCCAGCATGACCCCCCACACTGCCCGAACACCACTTCACTCCCCTGAACCCTAAAACACCACCCCCTGCAAGATACCCTACACTACCGGAACACCACTGCACTACCCTAAAACACCACCCCTACCATGACCCTCAACACTGCCCGAACACCACTGCACTACTCTAAACCATAAAACACCAGCCCCAGCATGACCCCCTACACTGCCCGAACACCACTGCACTGCCCTAACCCTAAAACACCAGCCCCAGCATCACCCCCTACAATGCCCGAAACCCACTGCATGGCCCTAAACCCTGAAACACCAGCCCCAGCACGACCCCCTACACTGCCCGAACACCACTGCAACGCCCTAAACCCTGAAACACCACCCCCCTGTATGACCCGCTACACTGCCCGAACACCACTGCACTGCGCTAAACCCTGAAACACCAACCCCAGCAAGACCCCCTACATTGCCCGAACACCTCTGCACTGCCCTGAATCCTGAAACACCACCCCCAGCAAGACCCTCTACACTGCCTGAACACCACTGCCTTAAACCCTGAAACACCACCCCAGCAAGACCCCCTACACTGCCCGAAAACCAATGCACTGCCCTAAACCCTGAAACACCACCCCCTGCACGACCCCTATACTGCCCGAACACCACTTCACTGCCCTAAACCCTAAAACACTACCCCCAGCACGACACCCTACACTACCTGAACACCACTGCACTACTCTAAAACACCAACCCCAGCATGACCCCAACACTGCCCGAACACCACTGCACTACCCTAAACCATAAAACACCAGCCCCAGCACAACCCCCTACACTGCCCGAACACCACTGCACTGCCCTAACCCTTAAACACCAGCCCCAGCATGACCCCCTACACTGCCCGAAAACGACTACACTGCCCTAAACCCTAAATCATCAGCCCCAGCATGACCCCTCACACTGCTCGAACACCACTGCACGGCCCTAATCCCTGAAACACCAGCCGCAGCACGACCCCCTACACTGCCTGAACACCACTGCACTGCCCTAAACCCTGTAACACCACTACCAGGACGACCCCCTACACTGCCCAAACACCACTGCTCTGCCCTAAACCCTAAAACACCACCTTCAGCAAGTCCCCCTACACTGCCAGAACACCACTACACTGCCCTAATTCCTGAAACACCACCCCCGGCACGTCCCCCTACACCACCTGAACACCACTGCTCTGCCCTAAACCCTGAAACACTAAAACGACCCCCTACACTGCCCGAACACAACTGCACTGCCCTAAACCCTGAAACCCCTAGCCCCAGCATGACCCGTTACACTGCCCGCACACCACTGCACTGCCCTAAACCCTGAAACACCACCCCCAGCACGACCTCCTACACTGCACGAAAACCACTGCACTACCCTAAACCCTGAAACACCACCCCAGCACGACCCCCTACACTGCCCGAACACCACTGCACTGCCCAAAACCCTGAAACACCAGCCCCAGCACGACCCCTACACTGCCCGAACACCACTGCACTGCCCTAACCCTAAAACACCAGCCCCAGCACGACCCCTCACACTGCCCGAACACCACTGGACTGCCCTAAACCCTGAAACAGCAGCCCCAGCACGACCCCCTACACTGCCCGAACACCACTGCACTGCCCTAAACCCTGAAACACCACCCCCAGCACGACCCCCTACACTGCCCGAACACCACTGCACTGCCCTAAACCCTGAAACACCACCCCCTGCACGACCCCCCACACAGCCCGAACACCACTGCACTGCCCTAAACCCTGACAAACCACCCCCAGCAAGACCCCCTACATTGCCTGAACACCACTGCCCTAAACCCTGAAACACCACCCCAGCAAGACCCCCTACACCACCCGAAAACCAATGCACTGCCATAAACCCTGAAACACCACCCCCTGCACGACCCCCTACACTGCCCGAACACCACTGCACTGCCCTAAACCCTGAAACACCACCCCCCCTGCACGACCCCCCACACAGCCCGAACACCACTGCACTGCCCTAAACCCTGACAAACCACCCCCAGAAAGACCCCCTACATTGCCTGAACACCACTGCCCTAAACCCTGAAACACCACCCCCTTCACGTCCCCCTACACTGCCCGAACACCACTGCCCTAAACCCTGAAACGCCTTCCCCTGCAAGACCCCCTATATTGCCCGAACACCACTACACTGCCCTAAACCCTGAAACACCACCCCAGCAAGACCCCCTACACTGCCCGAACACCACTGCACTACCCTAAATCCTAAAACACTACCCCCAGCACGACCCCCCACACTGCCCAAACACCACTTCACTGCCCTAAACCCTAAAACACAACCCCCTGCACGACACCCTACACTACCGGAACACCACTGCAGTACCCTAAAACAACATCCCCAATATGACCCTCAACACTGCCCGAACACCACTGCACTACCCTAAACCATAAAACACGAGCCCCAACACGACCCCCTACACTGCCCGAACACCACTGCACTGCCCTAACCCTAAAACACCAGCCCCAGCACGACTCCTCACACTGCCCGAACACCACTGGACTGCCCTAAACCCTGAAACAGCAGCCCCAGCATGACCCCCTACACTGCCCGAACACCACTGCACTGCCCTAAACCCTGAAACACCACCCCCAGCACAACCCCCTACACTGCCCGAACACCACTGCACTGCCCTAAACCCTGAAACACCACCCCCCTGCACGAACCCCCACACAGCCCGAACACCACTGCACTGCCCTAAACCCTGAGAAACCACCCCAGCAAGACACCCTACATTGCCTGAACACCACTGCCCTAAACCCTGAAACACCACCCCAGCAAGACCCCCTACACCACCCGAAAACCAATGCACTGCCATAAACCCTGAAACACCACCCCCTGCACGACCCCCTACACTGCCCGAACAGGACTGCACAGCCCTAAACCCTGAAACACCACCCCCTTCACGTCCCCCTACACTGCCCGAACACCACTGCACTGCCCTAAACCCTGAAACACCATTCCCAGGATGACCCCCTACACTGCTCAAACACCACTGCTCTGCCCTAAACCCTTAATCACCACCCCCAGCACATCCCCCTACACTGCCAGAACACCACTGCACTGCCCTAATTCCTGAAACACCACCACTAGCACGACCCCCTACACTGCGTGAACACCACTGCTCTGCCCTTAACCCTGAAACACCACCCCCAGCACGTCCCCCTACACTGCCTGAATACCACTGTTCTGCCCTAAAGCATGAAACAGCAGCACGACCCCTAAACTGCCCGAACGCCACTGCACTGCCCTAAACGCTGAAACACCACCCACAGCACGACCCCCTACACTACCCGCACACAACTGCACTGCCCTATACCCTGAAACACCACCCCCAGCATGACCCCTACACTGCCCGAACACCACTGCACTGCCCTAAAGCTTGAAACACCACCCCCAGCACGACCCCCTGAAAAGCCCGAACACCACTGCACTGCCCTAAACCCTGAAACACCACCCCCTGCAAGACCCCCTACACTGCCCGAACACCACTGCCCTAAACCCTGAAATGCCACCCCCAGCACGACCCCCTACAGTGCCCGAACACCACTGCTCTGCCCTAAACCCCGAAACACCAGTCCCAGCACGACCCCCTACACTGCCCGAACACCACTGCACTGCCCTAAACCCTGAAACAAAAGCCACAGCATGACCCCCTAAATTGGCCGAACATCACTGCACTGCCCTAAACCCTGAAACACCAGCCCCAGCATGACCCCCTACACTGCCCGAACACCACTGCACTGCCCTAAACCCTGAAACACCAGCCCAGCATGACCCCCTACAGTGCCAAAACACCACTGCACTGCCCTAAACCCTGAAACGCCACCCCCAGCAAGACCCCCTACACTGCCTGAACACCACTGCTCTAAACCCTGAAACACCACCTCCAGCAAGACCCCCTACACTGCCCGAACACCACTGCCCTAAACCCTGAAACGCCATCCCCTGCAAGACCCTCTACACTGCCCGAACACCACTGCACCACTGCCCTAAACCCTGACATACCACCCCCTACAAGACCCCCTACATTGCCCGAACACCACTGCACTGCCCTAAACCCTGAAACACTACCCCAGCATGACCCCCTACACTGCCCGAGCACCACTGCACTGCCCTAAACCCTGAAACACCAGCCCCAGCATGACCCCTACACTGCCCGAACACCACTGCACTGCCCTAAACCCTGAAACACCACCCCCAGCATGACCCCCTACACTGCCTGAACACCACTGCACTGTCCTATACCCTGAAACACCACCCCCAGCACGACCCCCTACACTTCCCGAACACCACTGCACTGCCATAAACCCTGAAACACCACCCCCTGCAAGAACCCCTACACTGCCCGAACACCTCTGCACTGCCCTGAACCCTGAAACACCAACCCCAGCAGGACCCCCTACACTGCCTGAACACCACTGCCCTAATCCCTGAAACACCAACCCAGCAAGAACCCCTAAAATGCCCGAAAACCACTGCACTGCCCTAAACCCTGAAACACCACACCCTGCACGTCCCCAGCACTGCCCGAACACCACTGCACTGCCCAAAACCCTGAAACACCACCCCCTGCATGATCCCCTACACTGCCCGAATACCACTACACTGCCCTAAACCATGAAACACCACTCCCAGGACGAACCCCTACACTGCCCGAACACCACTGCACTGCCGTAAACCCTGAAAGACCACCCCAGCACAACCCCCTACTTTGCCTGAACACCACTGCTCTGCCCTAAATCCTGAAAAACCACCCCCAGCACGACCCCCTACTTTGCCTGAACACCACTGCTCTGCCCTCAACCCTGAAACACCACCCCAGCACGTCCCCCTACACTCCCCGAACACTACTGCTTTGCCCTAAACTCTGAAACACCGGCACCAGCACGAAACCCTACACTGTCCGAACACCACTCCTCTGCCCTAAACCTTGAACCACCACCCCCTGCACGACCCCCTACACTGCCTGAACACCGCTGCACTGCCCTAAACCCTGAAACACCAGCCCCAGCACGACCCCCTACACTGCCCGAACACCACTGCACTGCCCTAAACCCTGAAACACCACCCCCAGCATGACCCCCTACACTGCCTGAACACCACTGCACTGTCCTATACCCTGAAACACCACCCCACAGCACGACCCCCTACACTGCCCGAACACCACTGCACTGCCATAAACCCTGAAACACCACCCCCAGCAAGAACCCCTACACTGCCCGAACACCTCTGCACTGCCCTGAACCCTGAAACACCAACCCCAGCAGGACCCCCTACACTGCCTGAACACGGCTACCCTAATCCCTGAAACACCACCCCAGCAAGAACCCCTAGAATGCCCGAAAACCACTGCACTGCCCTAAACCCTGAAACACCACCCCCTGCACGGCCCCCTGCACTGCCCGAACACCACTGCACTGCCCTAAACCCTGAAACACCACCCCCTGCATGATCCCCTAGACTGCCCGAATACCACTACACTGCCCTAAACCATGAAACACCACTCCCAGGACGAACCCCTACACTGCCCGAACACCACTGCACTGCCGTAAAACCTAAAAAACCACCCCAGCACAGCCCCCTACTTTGCCTGAACACCGCTGCTCTGCCCTAAATCCTGAAACACCACCCCCAGCACGACCCCCTACTTTGCCTGAAAACCACTGCTCTGCCCTAAACCCTGAAACACCATCCCAGCACGTCCCCCTACACTCCCTGAACACTACTGCTCTGCACTAAACTCTGAAACACCAGCACCAGCACAAAACCCTACACTGTCCGAACAGCAGTCCTCTGCCCTAAACCTTGAACCACCACCCCCTGCACGACCCCCTACACTGCCCGAACACCACTGCACTGCCCTAAACCCTGAAACACCACCCCCAGCAAGACCCCCTACACTGCCCGAACACCACTGCACTACCCTAAACCCTGAAAAACCACTCCCAGCATGACCCCCTACACTGCCCGAACACCACTGCACTGCCTTCAACCCTGAAACATCACCCACAACGTGACCCCCTACACTACCCGCACACGACTGCACTGCCCTAAACCCTGAAACACCACCCCAGCATGACCCCCTACACTGCCCGAACACCACTGCTCTGCCCTAAACCCTGAAACACCAGCCCCAGCACGACCCCCTACACTGCCCGAACACCACTGCACTGCCCTAAACCCTGAAACACCACCCCCAGCATGACCCCCTACACTGCCTGAACACCACTGCACTGTCCTATACCCTGAAACACCACACCCCAGCACGACCCCCTACACTGCCCGAACACCACTGCACTGCCATAAACCCTGAAACACCACCCCCGGCAAGAACCCCTACACTGCCCGAACACCTCTGCACTGCCCTGAACCCTGAAACACCAACCCCAGCAGGACCCCCTACACTGCCTGAACACCACTGCCCTAATCCCTGAAACACCACCCCAGCAAGAACCCCTACACTCCCCAAACACTACTGCTTTGTCCTAAACTCTGAAACACCAGCACCAGCACGAAACCCTACACTGTCCGAACACCACTGCTCTACCCTAAACCTTGAACCACCACCCCCTGCATGACCCCCTACACTGCCCGAACACCACTGCACTGCCCTAAACCGTGAAACACCAGCCTCAGCACGACCCCCTACACTGCCCGAACACCACTGCACTGCCCTAAACACTGAAACACCAGCCCCAGCACGACCCCCTACACTGCCCGAACACCACTGCACTGCCCTAAACCTTGAAACACCAACCCCAGCAAGACCCCCTACATTGCCCGAACACCTCTGCACTGCCCTGAACCCTGAAACACCACCTCCAGCAAGACCCTCTACACTGCCTGAACACCACTGGCTTAAACCCTGAAACACCACCCCAGCAAGACCCCCCCACAGCGCCCGAAAACCAATGCACTGCCCTAAAACCTGAAACACCACCCCCTGCACGACACCTACACTGCCCGAACACCACTTCACTGCCCTAAACCCTAAAACACTACCCCAGCACGACACCCTACACTACCTGATCACCACTGCACTACCCTAAAACACCATCCCCAGCATGACCCCCAACACTGCCCAAACACCACTGCACTACCCTAAACCATAAAACACCAGCCCCAGCACAACCCCCTACACTGCACGAACACCACTGCACTGCCCTACCCTAACCCTTAAACACCAGCACCAGCACGACCCCCTACACTGCCCGAAAACCACTGCACTGCCCTAAACCCTAAAACATCAGCCCCAGCATTACCCCTCACACTGCTCGAACACCACTGCACGGCCCTAATCCCTGAAACACCAGCCACAGCACGACCCCCTACACTGCCTGAACACCACAGCACTGCCCTAAACCCTGAAACACCACCCCTCGCACGACCCCTCCACTGCCCGAATATCACTGCCCTAAACCCTGAAACGCCTTCCCCTGCAAGACCCCTATATTGCCCGAACACCACTGCATTGCCCTAAACCCTGAAACACCACCCCAGCAAGACACCCCTACACTGCCCGAACACCACTGCACTGCCCTAAATCCTAAAACACTACCCCCAGCACGACCCCCCACACTGCCCAAACACCACTTCACTGCCCTAAACCCTAAAACACCACCCCCTGCACGACACCCTACACTACCGGAACACCACTGCACTACCCTAAAACACCACCCCCAATATGACCCTCAACACTGCCCGAACACCACTGCACTACCCTAAACCATAAAACACCAGCCCCAGCACGACCCCCTACACTGCCCGAACACACCACTGCACTGCCCTAACCCTAAAACACCAGCCCCAGCACGACCCCACACACTGCCCGAACACCACTGGACTGCCCTAAACCCTGAAACAGCAGCCCCCAGCACGACCTCCTACACTGCCCGAACACCACTGCACTGCCCTAAACCCTGAAACACCACCCCCAGCACGACCCCCTACACTGCCTGAACACCACTGCACTGCCCTAAACCCTGAAACACCACCCCCCTGCACGACCCCCACACATCCCGAACACCACTGCACTGCCCTAAACCCTGAAAAACCACCCCAGCAAGACCCCCTACATTGCCCTAAGCCCTGAAACACCACCCCAGCAAGACCCCCTACACCACCCAAAAACCAATGCACTGCCATAAACCCTGAAACACCACCTCCTGCACGACCCCCTACACTGCCCGAACATGACTGCACTGCCCTAAACCCTGAAACACCACCCCCTTCACGTCCCCCTACACTGCCCGAACATCACTGCACTGCCCTAAACCCTGAAACACCATTCCCAGGATGACCCCCTACACTGCTCAAACACCACTGCTCTGCCCTAAACCCTAAAACACCACCCCCAGCACGTCCCCCTACACTGCCAGAACACCACTGCACTGCCCTAATTCCTGAAACACCACCACCAGCACGACCCCCTACACTGCATGAACACCACTGCTCTGCCCTAAACCCTGAAACACCACGCCCAGCACGTCCCCCTACACTGCCTGAACACCACTGTTCTGCCCTAAAGCCTGAAACACCAGCACGACCCCCTACACTGCCCGCACACCACTGCACTGCCCTAAACCCTGAACCACCACCCCAACATGACCCCCTACACTGCACGAACACCAAGGCACTGCCCTAAATGCTGAAAAACCACCCACAGCACGACCCCCTACACTACCCACACACTACTGCACTGCCCTAAACCCTGAAACACCACCCCCAGCACGACCCACTACACTGCCCGAACACCACTGCACTGCCCTAAACCTTGAAACACCACCCCCAGCACGACCCCCTGAACTGCCCGAACACCACTGCACTGCCCTAAACCCTGAAACACCACCCCCTGCAAGACCCCCTACACTGCCCGAACACCACTGCCCTAAACCCTGAAACGCCACCCTCTGCAAGACCCCCTACCTGGTCAGAACACCATTGCACTGCCCTAAACGCTGAAACACCACCCACAGCACGACCCCCTACACTACCCGCACACAACTGCACTGCCCTAAACCCTGAAACACCACCCCCAGCACAACCCCCTACACTGCCCGAACACCACTGCACTGCCCTAAACCTTGAAACACCACCCCCAGCACGACCCCCTGAACTGCCCGAACACCACTGCACTGGCCTAAACCCTGAAACGCCTTCCCCTGCAAGACCCCCTATATTTCCCGAACACCACTGCACTGCCCTAAACCCTGAAACACGACCCCAGCAAGACCCCCTACACTGCCCGAACACCACTGCACTGCCCTAAATCCTAAAACACTACCCCCAGCACGACCCCCCACACTGCCCAAACACCACTTCACTGCCCTAAACCCTAAAACACCACCCCCTGCACGACAACCTACACTACCGGAACACCACTGCACTAACCTAAAACACCACCCCCAATATGACCCTCAACACTGCCCGAACACCACTGCACTACCCTAAACCATAAAACACCATCCCCAGCACGACCCCCTACACTGCCCGAACACCACTGCACTGCCCTAACCCTAAAACACCAGCCCCAGTACGACCCCTCACACTGCCCTCACACCACTGGACTGCCCTAAACCCTGAAACAGCAGCCCCCAGCACGACCCCCTACACTGCCCGAACACCACTGCACTGCCCTAAACCCTGAAACACCCCCCCAGCATGACCCCCTACACTGCCCGAACACCACTGCACTGCCCTAAACCCTGAAACACCACCCCCCTGCACGACCCCCCACACAGCCCGAACACCACTGCACTGCCCTAAACCCTGAAAAACCACCCCCAGCAAGACCCCCTACATTGCCTGAACACCACTGCCCTAAACCCTGAAACACCACCCCAGCAAGACCCCCTACACCACCCGAAAACCAATGCACTGCCATAAACCCTGAAACACCACCCCCTGCACGACCCCCTACACTGCCCGAACACTACTGCACTGCCCTAAACCCTGAAACACCACCCCCTTCACGTCCCCCTACACTGCCCGAACACCACTGCTCTGCCCTAGACTCTGAAACACCACCCCCAGCACATCCCCCTACACTGTCTGAACACCACTGTTCTGCCCTAAAGCCTGAAACACCAACACGACCCCCTAAACTGCCCGAACACCACTGTACTGCCCTAAACCCTGAAACACCAGAACCAGCATGACCCCCTACTCTGCCCGCACACCACTGCACTGCCCTAAACCCTGAACCACCACCCCAACACGACCCCCTACACTGCACAAACACCACTGCACCTCCCCTAAACGCTGAAACACCACCCACAGCACGACCCCCTACACTGCCCGAACACCACTGCACTGCCCTAAACCTTGAAACACCACCCCCAGCACGACCCCCTGAACTGCCCAAACACCACTGCACTGCCCTTAACCCTGAAACGCCACCCTCTGCAAGACCCCCTACCCTGTCCGAACACCATTGCACTACCCTAAACCCTGAAACGCCACCCCCAGCACGACCCCCTACACTGCCCGAACACCACTGCTCTGCCCTAATCCCCGAAACACCAGTCCCAGCACGACCCCATACACTGCCCAAACACCACTGTACTGCCCTAAACCCTGAAACAAAAGCCACAGCATGACCCCCTAAATTGCCCGAACACCACTGCACTGCCCTAAACTCTGAAACACCAGCCCCAGCACAACCCCCTACACTGCCCGAACACCACTGCACTGCCCTAAACCCTAAAACACCACCCCAGCAAGACCCCCTACAGTGCCAAAACACCACTGCACTGTCCTAAACCCTGAAACACCACCCCCTAGCACTACCCCCTACACTGCCCAAACACCACTGCACTGCCATAAACCCTGAAACACCACCCCCAGCAAGACCCCCTACACTGCCTGAACACCAGTGCTCTAAACCCTGAAACACCACCTCCAGCAAGACCCCCTACACTGCCCGAACACCACTGCCCTAAACCCTGAATCGCCACCCCCTGCAAGACCCCCTACATTGCCCGAACACCACTGCACTGCTCTAAACCCTGAAACACCACTCCCAGCATGACCCCCTACACTGCCCGAACACCACTGCACTGCCCTAAACCCTGAAACACCAGCCCCAGCACGACCCCCTACACTGCCCGAACACCACTGCACTGCCCTAAACCCTGAAACACCAGCCCCAACACGACCCCCTTCACTGCCCGAACACCACTGCACTGCCCTAAACCCTGAAACACCACACCCAGCATGACCCCCTACACTGCCTGAACACCACTGCACTGTCCTATACCCTGAAACACCACCCCCCAGCACGACCCCCTACACTGCCCAAACACCACTACACTGCCATAAACCCTGAAACACCACGCCCAGCAAGAACCCCTACACTGCCTGAACACCTCTGCACTGCCCTGAACCCTGAAACACCAACCCTGGCAGGACCCCCTACACTGCCTGAACACCACTGCCCTAATCCCTGAAACACCACCCCAGCAAGAACCCCTAGAATGCCCGAAAACCACTGCACTGCCCTAAACCCTGAAACACCACCCCCTGCACGGCCCCCTGCACTACCCGAACACCACTGCACTGCCCTAAACCCTGAAACACCACCCCCTGCATGATCCCCTACACTGCCCGAATACCACTACACTGTCCTAAACCATGAAACACCACTCCCAGGACGAACCCCTACACTGCCCGAACACGACTGCACTGACGTAAACCCTGAAAGACCACCCCAGCACAACCCCCTACTTTGCCTGAACACCACTGCTCTGCCCTAAATCCTGAAACACTACCCCCAGCATGACCCCCTACTTTGCCTGAACACCACTGCTCTGCCCTAAACCCTGAAACACCACCCCAGCATGTCCCCCTACACTCCCCGAACACTACTGCTTTGCCCTGAACTCTGAAACACCAGCACCAGCACGAAATCCTACACTGTCCGAACACCACTTCTCTGCCCTAAAACTTGAACCACCACCCCCTGCACGACACCCTACACTGCCCGAACACCACTGCACTGCCCTAAACCCTGAAAGGCCACCCCCTGCAAGACCCTCTACACTGCCCGAACACCACTGCACCACTGCCCTAAACCCTGGCATGCCACCCCCTGCAAGACCCCCTACATTGCCCGATCACCACAGCACTGCCCTAAACCCTGAAACACCACTCCCAGCGTGACCCCCTACACTGCCCGAACACCACTGCACTGCCTTCAACCCTGAAACACCACCCACAACGTGACCCCCTACACTACCCGCACACCACTGCACTGCCCTAAACCCTGAAACACCACCCCAGCATGACCCTCTACACTGCCCGAACACCACTGCACTGCCATAAACCCTGAAACACCACCCCCAGCAAGACCCCCTACACTGCCCGAACACCTCTGCACTGCCCTGAGCCCTTAAACACCACCCCCAGCACGACCCCCTACACTGCCCGAACACCACTGCACTGCCCTGAAGACTGAAACACCACCCCAGCACGACCCCCTACACTGCCCGAAAACCACTGCACTGCCCTAAACCCTGAAACACCACCCCCATCAAGATCCCCTACACTGCCCGAACACCTCTGCACTGCCCTGAACCCTGAAACACCACCCCAGCAGAACCCCTTACAATGCCTGAACACCACTGCCCTAAACCCCTAAACACCAGCCTCAGCACGACCCCCTACACTGCCCGAACACCACTGCACTTCCCTAAACACTGAAACACCAGCCCCAGCACGACCCCCTCCACTGTCCGAACGCCACTGCTCTAAACCCTGAAACGCCTTCCCCTGCAAGACCCTCTACACTGCCCGAACAACACTGCAGCACTGCCCTAAACCCGGAAATGCCACCCCCTGCAAGACCCCCTATATTGCCTGAACACCACTGCTCTGCCCTAAACCCTGAAACACCACCCTCTGCACGACCCCCTACACTGCCCGAACACCACTGCACTGCCCTAAACCCTGAAACACCACCCCCAGCAAGACCCCCTACACTGCCCGAACAGCTCTGCACTGCCCTGAACCCTTAAACACCACCCCCAGCACGACCCCCTACACTGCACGAACACCACTGCACTGTCCTAAACCCTGAAACACCACCCCCAGCACGACCCCCTTCACTGCCCGAAAACCACTGCACTGCCCTAAACCCTGAAACACCACCGCCAGCACGACCCCTACACTGCCCGAACACCACTGCACTGCCCTAAACACTGAAACACCACCCCCAGCAAGATCCCCTACACTGCCCGAATACCTCTGCACTGCCCTGAACCCTGAAACACCACCCCCAGCAAAACCCCTTACACTGCCTGAACACCACTGCCCTAAACCCTTAAACACTAGCCCCAGCACGACCCCCTCCACTGCCCGAACGCCACTGCCGTAAACCCTGGAACGCCTTCCCCTGCAAGACCCTCCACACTGCCCGAACACCACTGCAGCACTGCACTAAACCCTGAAATGCCACCCCCTGCAAGACCCCCTATATTGCCCGAACACCAATGCACTGCCCTAAACCCTGAAACACCACCCCCAGCACGACCCCCTACACTGCCCGAACACCACTGCACTGCCCTAAACCCTGAATCACCACCCCAGCACAACCCCCTGCACTGCCCGAACACCCCTGCTCTGCCCTAAACCCTAAAATACTACGCTAGCATGACCCCCCTCACTGCCTGAACACCACATCACTGCCCTAAACCCTAAAACATCACCCCCTTCACGACAGTACCGGAACACCACGCCACTACCCTAAAACACCACCCCCAGTATGACCCTCAACACAGCCCGAACACCACTGCACTGCCCTAACCCTAAAACACCAGCCCCAGCATGACCCCTCACACTGCCTGAACACCACTGCACTGCCCTGAACCCTTGAACACCACCCCCAGCAAGACCCCCTACACTGCCTGAACACCACTGCCCTAAACCCTGAAACACCACCCCAGCATGACTCCCTACACTGCCCGAAAACCACTTTACTGCCCTAAACCCTGAAACACCACCTCTTGCATGACCCCCTACAGTGCCCGAACACCACTGCACTGCCCTAAACCCTGAAACACCACCCACTGCACGACCCCCTACACTGACCGAACACCACTGCACTGCCCTAAACCCTGAAGCACCACTACCAGGACGACCCTCTACACTGCCCAAACACCATTGCTCTGCCCTAAACCCTAAACACCACCCTCAGCACGTCCCCCTACACTGCCAGAACACCACTGCACTGCCCTAATTCCTGAAACACCACCCCCAGCACAACCCCCTACACTGCCTGAACACCACTGCTCTGCCCTAAACCCTGAGACACCACCCCCAGCATGTCCCCCTACACCACCTGAACACCACTGCTCTGCCCTAAACACTGAAACACCATCACGACCCCCTACACTGCCCGAACAGCACTGTACTGCCCTAAACCCTGAAACACCAGAACCAGCACTACCCCCTACACTGCCCCCACACACCACTGCACTGCCCTAAACCTTGAACCACCACCCCCAACACGACCCCCTATACTGCACCAACACCACTGCACTGCCCTAAATGCTGACACACCACCCACAGCACGACCCCCTACACTACCCGCACACCACTGCACTGCCCTAAACCCTGAAACACCACCCCCAGCACGACCCCCTACACTGCCCGAACACCACTGCACTGCCCTAAACCTTGAAACACCACCCCCAGCACGACCCCCTGAACTGCCCGAACACCACTGCACTGCCCTAAACCCTGAAACACCACCCCCTGCAAGACCCCCTACACTGCCCGAACACCACTGCCCTAAACCCTGAAACGCCACCCTCTGCAAGACCCCCTACCCGGTCAGAACACCATTGCACTGCCCTAAACGCTGAAACACCACCCACAGCACGGCCCCCTACACTACCCGCACACAACTGCACTGCCCTAAACCCTGAAACACCACCCCCAGCACAACCCCCTACACTGCCCGAACACCACTGCACTGCCCTAAACCTTGAAACACCACCCCCAGCACGACCCCCTGAACTGCCCGAACACCACTGCACTGGCCTAAACCCTGAAACGCCTTCCCCTGCAAGACCCCCTATATTTCCCGAACACCACTGCACTGCCCTAAACCCTGAAACACGACCCCAGCAAGACCCCCTACACTGCCCGAACACCACTGCACTGCCCTAAATCCTAAAACACTACCCCCAGCACGACCCCCACACTGCCCAAACACCACTTCACTGCCCTAAACCCTAAAACACCACCCCCTGCACGACAACCTACACTACCGGAACACCACTGCACTAACCTAAAACACCACCCCCAGCATGACCCTCAACACAGCCCGAACACCACTGCACTGCCCTAAACCATAAAACACCAGCCCCAGCATGACCCCCTACACTGCCCAAACACCACTGCACTGCCCTAACCCTAAAACACCAGCCCCAGCATGACCCCTCACACTGCCTGAACACCACTGCACTGCCCTGAACCCTTAAACACCACCCCCAGCAAGACCCCCTATACTGCCTGAACACCACTGCCCTAAACCCTGAAACACCACCCCAGCATGACTCCCTACACTGCCCGAAAACCACTGTACTGCCCTAAACCCTGAAACACCACCTCTTGCATGACCCCCTACAGTGCCCGAACACCACTGCACTGCCCTAAACCCTGAAACACCACCCACTGCACGACCCCCTGCACTGACCGAACACCACTGCACTGCCCTAAACCCTGAAGCACCACTACCAGGACGACCCTCCACACTGCCCAAACACCATTGCTCTGCCCTAAACCCTAAAACACCACCCTCAGCACGTCCCCCTACACTGCCAGAACACCTCTACACTGCCCTAATTCCTGAAACACCACCCCAAGCACGACCCCCTACACTGCCTGAACACCACTGCTCTGCCCTAAACCCTGAGACACCACCCCCAGCATGTCCCCCTACACCACCTGAACACCACTGCTCTGCCCTAAACACTGAAACACCATCACGACCCCCTACACTGCCCGAACACAACTGCACTGCCCTAAACCCTGAAACCCCTAGCCCCAGCACGACCCGTTACACTGCCCGCACACCACTGTACTGCCCTAAACCCTGAAACACCAACCCCAGCACGACCCTCTACACTGCACGAACACCACTGCACTGCCTTAAACCCTGAAACACCACCCACAGCACGAACCCCTACACTACCCGCACACCACTGCACTGCCCTAAACCCTGAAACACAAGCCCCAGCACGACCCCCTACACTGCCCAAACACCACTGCACTGCCCTAAACCCAGAAACACCAGCCACAGCACGACCCCTACACTGGCCGAACACCACTGCACTGCCCTAAACCCTGAAACACCACCCCCAGCACGACCCCCTACACTGCCCGAACACCACTGCACTGCCCTAAACCCTGAAACACCACCCCCCTGCACGACCCCCTACACTGACCGAACACCCCTGCACTGCCATAAACCCTGAAACACCACCCCCAGCAAGACCCCCTACAATGCCCGAACACCTCTGCACTGCCCTGAACCCTGAAACACCACCCCCAGCAGGACCCCCTACGCTGCCTGAACACCACTGCCCTAATCCCTGAAACACGACCCCAGCAAGAACCCCTAGAATGCCCGAAAACCACTGCACTACCCTAATCCCTGAAACACCACCCCTGCACAGCCCCCTGCACTGCCCCAACACCACTGCACTGCCCTAAACCCTGAAACACCACCCCCTGCACGATCCCCTACACTGCCCGAACACTACTGCACTGCCCTAAACCCTGAAACACCCCTCCCAGGACGAACCCCTACACTGCCTGTTAGAATCCGGGGTCTCTGGTTGGCGCAGGTATGCACTTGCGACAAGCAGGGTCCCTTTCCTCTAAGTCAGGGCAAAGGATCACCTCTTTAAAAATAACCCCTGCTCACCCTCTAGGTAACGTGGCGCGAGCAGTCAGGCTAAATTTCCAGAGGGCATGTAGGTTAAGCGTTCAAGTTGTCCCACACAATAATCACCTCCCCCCACACAAAGACACAAGGCTGTATTTATAGTAAAATATAAGCTCTTTATATGAAAGGTTGCTTTCAGGCAGGATATCAAAAATACAGTCTATCACTTCAAATAATGTTCCAGTTACTTGTAATGCTTAGAGGCAGTCCACAGATGTTAAAAAGGGCACAGTTCTATTCAAAATAGGCTTCTTAGGGGTTCTGCGCGCTTCGTAGCGCCTTTGCAATGCGTTGGAGAAGTTTTTAGGGGTGCCTTGCCGTTTCTCACGCTTCTCGCGTGAGCACGAGTACACTTGCCGTTCCTCACGCTTCCCGCGTGAGCACCGGCAATGCTTTTCAATGCGGTACGGTTCAGACCTTTAACCAGTACGGTTCGAACTACGGCACCGGACCCAGGCTCCTTTAAATGCAGGTACAAACAGTACGGGTCGAACAGAGTACTTCTAAAGGCAAGTACGACTCGAACTTCTCAAGGCAAGTACGACTCGAACAGAGTACTTCTAAAGGCAAGTACGACTCGAACTTCTAAAGGCAAGTACGACTCGAACAGTTGCAAAGGCAGGTACGACTCGAACAAAGTACTTGTAAAGGCAAGTACGACTCGAACTTCTAAAGGCAAGTACGACTCGAACAGAGTACTTGTAAAGGCAGTAGTACGAGTCGAACCCAGTATATTTAAAAGGCAGTACGTCCAATACGAAGCAGTACGGTGCGAACAAGGATATTTTCAAAGACAGTACGTTTCAAACCACGGCACTTTGGGGACAAGGACGGTCCGTACAAAGGCACGTACGGACCGTAATTTCAGCGCGATCGTCCAAAATACCTTTGTTCTGCACAGGGATGGTCCCGGCGGCCTCGGGTTTCGACGGAGCGGTGTCCCACGTCGCGGTGTCGTCCCTCGCAGTCAGAGGGCGGCGGTGCTTCGTGGGGCACCCGACGAAGGTCTTAGCCACACGACCAAGGGCAGAGGAGGGGGTAGCAGCTCCGGGGCAATTTCACAGCGCATTGCAGCGCAATCAGCTTTTCAGTGGGTCACAAGTGTGCACAGGGCCTCGCAGTGATCTTGACGGCACAGGGTCGCCAGGGCTCGGTGCGCAGGCCTTCAGGTGCCTTTCTCCGCGTTGCGAGCTACGGCTCGGAGGGGCTGGTACTTGCGGTGTTTGGACCAGGTAGGCAGGTCCTTGCGGTGCTCGTGGTAGTCCCAGGTGGCCGATGTCGCGGTGTAGAGAAAGGGGGAGAGGCACACAGGTTCTCTGGGGATCAGCGTCACGGAATTGCGTCCAGCTGCTTCTCTTCTGGGGGTAGGTTGCGCCCACTGTTCCTGGGGCGCAGATCAGGGGGCAAGTTCACCAGCAAGCCCTTGGAGATTGTTCAGCACAAGTTGGTTTAAAAGTCTTTTTCTGTAGTCTTTTCCTCTGCTTCCAGCAGACAGGCACCCACTGCAGGCCAGTCTCTCAGGCAGAGAGACAGTACTCCTCCTTCAGCTTCTCCAGGTCCTTCTCCTTCAGGCGGAGGTTCGTCGTTGCGTAAACAGGATCTGATTTCTTAGGAGCAGGGCTCCCTCTTTTAAAGCACAAATCCTTTGTTCTTTGTCGCCAGGGGACCTGGGCCTGGCTCAGTCCAGTTCTGGAGCACTTTGTTATGGTGACTCTGCTCTTTCCTTTCAGCAGCAGGGCAGAGACATCAGCCGCTCCACAGGGGGCGGAGCCGGCTTTGTGCTGGCAGGGCACAGGTCTATTCAGAGTCAAGGGTGGACTCCTCCCACCCATCCTGGTGTAATCTCTCTACCCACCACCTGGCAGCCAGCCTGTCTCTTGGAATTCCCCAGCCCTGCTCCTTACTGTTGCTAGGCAGAACACACACACACAGCAGAGGCGGACTGAAATGGCCAGGTCAGTAAATACTAACTTTCTAAAAGTAGTAGTTACAAACGCAGGATATTAAAATAAACTTTACTAAAAGAAGTATTTTATTATTCTGAGTTCAGGCATACTAAACATAACTTTCTACCATGCTCTATGAGTCCACTGGGATTACAGGGTGTAGTAATTCCAGTAGCCCATTCTGGCCTATGGAGAGCAGGTAGCCTTCAATAGTGAAAAACGAAAATGGCTGTAATTCACTATTAAGACATGTCACACACATCAGGGCATGTCCTACCTTATGCCTACAATGCACCCTGCCCTTGGGCCTACCAGAGGGGTGACTAATATGTAGTTAAGGGAAGGTTTAGGGACTGGCAAGTGGGTGCACTTGCGCAGTCAGCGCGACAGTACCAGACTGCGCGCAGGTTCTGCAGTGGCAGATCCTAGACACATTTTACTAGGCCGCTTCTGTGGGTGGCACAACCAGTGCTGCAAGCCCACCAGCAGCATTTGTATTTACAAGCCCTGGCACTCCTGGTGCACTTTACTAGGGGCTGACAGTAAACCAAATAAACCAATCATGGACACCAATCAATGTATACATTTTACCATAGGGAGAGCATATGCACCTTAGCACTGGTCAGCAGTGGTAAGGTGCCCAGAGTCATAAATCAGCCAACACCAGGTCAGAAAAAATACAGGAGGAAGGCAAAAAGTTTAGGGATGACCCTTCAAAAAGGGCCAGGTCCAACACAACCCCCTTCCAGCCAAAACGCAGGGTAGACCAATCACCACCGTGATGGTCTTCCCTGCTTGGGGCGATAGAACAAGGACCTGGCCCGCAACTGCAGGGGCAGACTCCATTTCTACGCCAATCTGAACCTATCGGACTCCCTCCGTCCATACTCTCAGGGCCCACCAAGCCAATCCATGGGGAACCCTTCTCCTCGCCTATGGACACCACCTGTGCAGCACCTAA
This sequence comes from Triturus cristatus, assembly GCF_964204655.1. NCBI lineage: Eukaryota > Metazoa > Chordata > Amphibia > Caudata > Salamandridae > Triturus > Triturus cristatus. The sequence continues at coordinate 20,467 of NW_028187549.1, forward strand.
CCTTAACTGGTCCACAGGTGTGTCCCACCAGAGAGACAGCAAAATGCTACAGTGGCCACTGACAGTAGTCAGGGATGAGACCCAGGCCGTATGCCTCTCAGGGCTCTCAATCCTCTGTGGCGCCAGGGAGCGGGGGGCAGTAGCCCCAGGTGCTTGGCACCCTTTGTCCATTCTCCCCCTTGTCAGGTCAGGTATGACATCCTGGCACTGACCCACCAGCCCCGGGACTGTACCCAGTGGCTGGACCAAAGACTGGGGTGGCCTCTCCCACACCCGGTCCTCCTCCTTGGGGCTCTGTACCCTCCCACCTGGAGTGGCACCCCCTTCCAGAATTGCCACGGCACCTGTGGCAGGTGTCCTGCGCAATTCGCCCACCAGTTCAGGGGTTCTATCCTGCAACTGGATGCCCAGGTCAGGGGGGACACCCTGAACCTGTCCCTTCAACCTAGGGTTTAAACCCTTCAGTTGAGCCGGGGTCAGAGGCGGCACTGCCCTAAACCCAGAAATGCCACCCCCTGCAAGACCCCCTATATTGCCCGAACACCACTACTCTGCCCTAAACCCTGAAACACCACCCCAGCACGTACCCCTACACTCCCCGAACACTACTGCTTTGCCCTAAACTCTCAAACACCAGCACCAGCACGAAACCCTACACTGCCCGAACACCACTCCTCTGCCCTAAACCTTGAAACACCACCCCCTGCACGACCCCCTACACTGCCCGAACACCACTGCACTGCCCTAAACCCTGAAACACCACCCCCAGCAAGACCCCCTACACTGCCCGAACAGCTCTGCACTGCCCTGAACCCTTAAACACCACCCCCAGCACGACCCCCTACACTGCACGAACACCACTGCACTGTCCTAAACTCTGAAACACCACCCCCAGCACGACCCCCTACACTGCTCGAAAACCACTGCACTGCCCTAAACCCTGAAACACCACCCCAGCACGACCCCCTACACTGCCCGAACACCACTGCACTGCCCTAAGCACTTAAAAACCACCCCCAGCAAGATCCCCTACACTGCCCGAATACCTCTGCACTGCCCTGAACCCTGAAACACCACCCCCAGATAAACCCCTTACACTGCCTGAACACCACTGCCCTAAACCCTTAAACACCACCCACAGCACGACCCCCTACACTGCCCGAACACCACTGCACTGCCCTAAACCCTGAAACACCAGCCCCAGCACGACCCCCTCCACTGCACGAACGCCACTGCTCTAAACCCTGGAACGCCTTCCCCTGCAAGACCCTCCACACTGCCCGAACACCACTGCAGCACTGCACTAAACCCTGAAATGCCACCCCCTGCAAGACCCCCTATATTGCCCGAACACCACTGCACTGCCCTAAACCCTGAAACACCACCCCCAGCACGACCCCCTACACTGCCCGAACACCACTGCACTGCCCTAAACCCTGAAACACCACCCCCAGCACGACCCCCTACACTGCCCGAACACCACTGCACTGCCCTAAACCCTTAATCACCACCCCAGCACAACCCCCTGCACTGCCCGAACAGCTCTGCACTGCCCTGAACCCTTAAACACCACCCCCAGCACGACCCCCTACACTGCACGAACACCACTGCACTGTCCTAAACCCTGAAACACCACCCCCAGCACGACCCCCTACACTGCCCGAAAACCACTGCACTGCCCTAAACCCTGAAACACCACCCCCAGCACGACCCCCTACACTGCCCGAACACCACTGCACTGCCCTAAACACTTAAACACCACCCCCAGCAAGATCCCCTACACTGCCCGAATACCTCTGCACTGCCCTGAACCCTGAAACACCACCCCCAGATAAACCCCTTACACTGCCTGAACACCACTGCCCTAAACCCTTAAACACCACCCACAGCACGACCCCCTGCACTGCCTTAAACCCTGAAACACCAGCCCCAGCACGACCCCCTCCACTGCCCGAACGCCACTGCTCTAAACCCTGGAACGCCTTCCCCTGCAAGACCCTCCACACTGCCCGAACACCACTGCAGCACTGCACTAAACCCTGAAATGCCACCCCCTGCAAGACCCCCTATATTGCCCGAACACCACTGCACTGCCCTAAACCCTGAAACACCACCCCCAGCACGACCCCCTACACTGTCAGAACACCACTGCACTGCCCTAAACCCTGAATCACCACCCCAGCACAACCCCCTGCACTGCCCGAACACCTCTGCACTGCCCTAAACCCTAAAATACTACGCCAGCATGACCCCCTTCACTGCCCGAACACCACTTCACTGCCCTAAACCCTAAAACATCACCCCCTTCACGACACCCTACAGTACCGGAACACCACTGCACTACCCTAAAACACCACCCCCAGCATGACCCTCAACACAGCCCGAACACCACTGCACTGCCCTAAACCATAAAACACCAGCCCCAGCATGACCCCCTACACTGCCCAAACACCACTGCTCCGCCCTAACCCTAAAACACCAGCCCCAGCATGACCCCTCACACTGCCTGAACACCACTGCACTGCCCTGAACCCTTAAACACCACCCCCAGCAAGACCCCCTATACTGCCTGAAAACCACTGCCCTAAACCCTGAAACACCACCCCAGCATGACTCCCTACACTGCCCGAAAACCACTGTACTGCCCTAAACCCTGAAACACCACCTCTTGCATGACCCCCTACAGTACCCGAACACCACTGCACTGCCCTAAACCCTGAAACACCACCCACTGCACGACCCCCTACACTGACCGAACACCACTGCACTGCCCTAAACCCTGAAGCACCACTACCAGGACGACCCTCCACACTGCCCAAACACCATTGCTCTGCCCTAAACCCTAAAACACCACCCTCAGCACGTCCCCCTACACTGCCAGAACACCACTACACTACCCTAATTCCTGAAACACCACCCACTGCACGACCCCCTACACTGACCGAACACCACTGCACTGCCCTAAACCCTGAAGCACCACTACCAGGACGACCCTCCACACTGCCCAAACACCATTGCTCTGCCCTAAACCCTAAAACACCACCCACTGCACGACCCCCTACACTGACCGAACACCACTGCACTGCCCTAAACCCTGAAGCACCACTACCAGGACGACCCTCCACACTGTCCAAACACCATTGCTCTGCCCTAAACCCTAAAACACCAGCCCCAGCACGACCCCCTCCACTGCCCGAACGCCACTGCTCTAAACCCTGGAACGCCTTCCCCTGCAAGACCCTCCACACTGCCCGAACACCACTGCAGCACTGCACTAAACCCTGAAATGCCACCCCCTGCAAGACCCCCTATATTGCCCGATTACCACTGCACTGCCCTAAACCCTGAAACACCGCCCCCAGCACGACCCCCTACACTGCCAGAACACCACTGCACTGCCCTAAACCCTGAATCACCACCCCAGCACAACCCCCTGCACTGCCCGAACACCTCTGCACTGCCCTAAACCCTAAAATACTACACCAGCATGACCCCCTTCACTGCCCGAACACCACTTCACTGCCCTAAACCCTAAAACATCACCCCCTTCACGACACCCTACAGTACCGGAACACCACTGCACTACCCTAAAACACCACCCCCAGCATGACCCTCAACACAGCCCGAACACCACTGCACTGCCCTAAACCATAAAACACCAGCCCCAGCATGACCCCCTACACTGCCCAAACACCACTGCACTGCCCTAACCCTAAAACACCAGCCCCAGCATGACCCCTCACACTGCCTGAACACCACTGCACTGCCCTGAACCCTTAAACACCACCCCCAGCAAGACCCCCTATACTGCCTGAACACCACTGCCCTAAACCCTGAAACACCACCCCAGCATGACTCCCTACACTGCCCGAAAACCACTGTACTGCCCTAAACCCTGAAACACCACCTCTTGCATGACCCCCTACAGTGCCCGAACACCACTGCACTGCCCTAAACCCTGAAACACCACCCACTGCACGACCCCCTGCACTGACCGAACACCACTGCACTGCCCTAAACCCTGAAGCACCACTACCAGGACGACCCTCCACACTGCCCAAACACCATTGCTCTGCCCTAAACCCTAAAACACCACCCTCAGCACGTCCCCCTACACTGCCAGAACACCTCTACACTGCCCTAATTCCTGAAACACCACCCCAAGCACGACCCCCTACACTGCCTGAACACCACTGCTCTGCCCTAAACCCTGAGACACCACCCCCAGCATGTCCCCCTACACCACCTGAACACCACTGCTCTGCCCTAAACACTGAAACACCATCACGACCCCCTACACTGCCCGAACACAACTGCACTGCCCTAAACCCTGAAACCCCTAGCCCCAGCACGACCCGTTACACTGCCCGCACACCACTGTACTGCCCTAAACCCTGAAACACCAACCCCAGCACGACCCTCTACACTGCACGAACACCACTGCACTGCCTTAAACCCTGAAACACCACCCACAGCACGAACCCCTACACTACCCGCACACCACTGCACTGCCCTAAACCCTGAAACACAAGCCCCAGCACGACCCCCTACACTGCCCAAACACCACTGCACTGCCCTAAACCCAGAAACACCAGCCACAGCACGACCCCTACACTGGCCGACACCACTGCACTGCCCTAAACCCTGAAACACCACCCCCAGCACGACCCCCTACACTGCCCGAACACCACTGCACTGCCCTAAACCCTGAAACACCACCCCCCTGCACGACCCCCTACACTGACCGAACACCCCTGCACTGCCATAAACCCTGAAACACCACCCCCAGCAAGACCCCCTACAATGCCCGAACACCTCTGCACTGCCCTGAACCCTGAAACACCACCCCCAGCAGGACCCCCTACGCTGCCTGAACACCACTGCCCTAATCCCTGAAACACGACCCCAGCAAGAACCCCTAGAATGCCCGAAAACCACTGCACTACCCTAATCCCTGAAACACCACCCCCTGCACAGCCCCCTGCACTGCCCCAACACCACTGCACTGCCCTAAACCCTGAAACACCACCCCCTGCACGATCCCCTACACTGCCCGAACACCACTGCACTGCCCTAAACCCTGAAACACCCCTCCCAGGACGAACCCCTACACTGCCTGTTAGAATCCGGGGTCTCTGGTTGGCGCAGGTATGCACTTGCGACAAGCAGGGTCCCTTTCCTCTAAGTCAGGGCAAAGGATCACCTCTTTAAAAATAACCCCTGCTCACCCTCTAGGTAACGTGGCGCAAGCAGTCAGGCTAAATTTCCAGAGGGCATGTAGGTTAAGCGTTCAAGTTGTCCCAAACAATAATCACCTCCCCCCACACAAAGACACAAGGCTGTATTTATAGTAAAATATAAGCTCTTTATATGAAAGGTTTCTTTCAGGCAGGATATCAAAAATACAGTCTATCACTTCAAATAATGTTCCAGTTACTTGTAATGCTTAGAGGCAGTCCACAGATGTTAAAAAGGGCACAGTTCTATTCAAAATAGGCTTCTTAGGGGTTCTGCGCGCTTCGTAGCGCCTTTGCAATGCGTTGGATACGTTTTTAGGGGTGCCTTGCCGTTTCTCACGCTTCTCGCGTGAGCACGAGTACACTTGCCGTTCCTCACGCTTCCCGCGTGAGCACCGGCAATGCTTTTCAATGCGGTACGGTTCAGACCTTTAACCAGTACGGTTCGAACTACGGCACCGGACCCAATGCAGGTACAAACAGTACGGGTCGAACAGAGTACTTCTAAAGGCAAGTACGACTCGAACTTCTCAAGGCAGTACGACTCGAACAGAGTACTTCTAAAGGCAAGTACGACTCGAACTTCTAAAGGCAAGTACGACTCGAACAGTTGCAAAGGCAGGTACGACTCGAACAAAGTACTTGTAAAGGCAAGTACGACTCGAACTTCTAAAGGCAAGTACGACTCGAACAGAGTACTTGTAAAGGCAGTAGTACGAGTCGAACCCAGTATATTTAAAAGGCAGTACGTCCAATACGAAGCAGTACGGTGCGAACAAGGATATTTTTAAAGGCAGTACGTTTCAAACCACGGCACTTTGGGGACAAGGACGGTCCGTACAAAGGCACGTACGGACCGTAATTTCAGCGCGATCGTCCAAAATACCTTTGTTCTGCACAGGGATGGTCCCGGCGGCCTCGGGTTTCGACGGAGCGGTGTCCCACGTCGCGGTGTCGTCCCTCGCAGTCAGAGGGCGGCGGTGCTTCGTGGGGCACCCGACGAAGGTCTTAGCCACACGACCAAGGGCAGAGGAGGGGGTAGCAGCTCCGGGGCAATTTCACAGCGCATTGCAGCGCAATCAGCTTTTCAGTGGGTCACAAGTGTGCACAGGGCCTCGCGGTGATCTTGACGGCACAGGGTCGCCAGGGCTCGGTGCGCAGGCCTTCAGGTGCCTTTCTCCGCGTTGCGAGCTACGGCTCGGAGGGGCTGGTACTTGCGGTGTTTGGACCAGGTAGGCAGGTCCTTGCGGTGCTCGTGGTAGTCCCAGGTGGCCGATGTCGCGGTGTAGAGAAAGGGGGAGAGGCACACAGGTTCTCTGGGGATCAGCGTCACGGAATTGCATCCAGCTGCTTCTCTTCTGGGGGTAGGTTGCGCCCACTGTTCCTGGGGCGCAGATCAGGGGGCAAGTTCACCAGCAAGCCCTTGGAGATTGTTCAGCACAAGTTGGTTTAAAAGTCTTTTTCTGTAGTCTTTTCCTCTGCTTCCAGCAGACAGGCACCCACTGCAGGCCAGTCTCTCAGGCAGAGAGACAGTACTCCTCCTTCAGCTTCTCCAGGTCCTTCTCCTTCAGGCGGAGGTTCGTCGTTGCGTAAACAGGATCTGATTTCTTAGGAGTAGGGCTCCCTCTTTTAAAGCACAAATCCTTTGTTCTTTGTCGCCAGGGGACCTGGGCCTGGCTCAGTCCAGTTCTGGAGCACTTTGTTATGGTGACTCTGCTCTTTCCTTTCAGCAGCAGGGCAGAGACATCAGCCGCTCCACAGGGGGCGGAGCCGGCTTTGTGCTGGCAGGGCACAGGTCTATTCAGAGTCAAGGGTGGACTCCTCCCACCCATCCTGGTGTAATCTCTCTACCCACCACCTGGCAGCCAGCCTGTCTCTTGGAATTCCCCAGCCCTGCTCCTTACTGTTGCTAGGCAGAACACACACACACAGCAGAGGCGGACTGAAATGGCCAGGTCAGTAAATACTAACTTTCTAAAAGTAGTAGTTACAAACGCAGGATATTAAAATAAACTTTACTAAAAGAAGTATTTTATTATTCTGAGTTCAGGCATACTAAACATAACTTTCTACCATGCTCTATGAGTCCACTGGGATTACAGGGTGTAGTAATTCCAGTAGCCCATTCTGGCCTATGGAGAGCAGGTAGCCTTCAATAGTGAAAAACGAAAATGGCTGTAATTCACTATTAAGACATGCCACACACATCAGGGCATGTCCTACCTTATGCCTACAATGCACCCTGCCCTTGGGCCTACCTGAGGGGTGACTAATATGTAGTTAAGGGAAGGTTTAGGGACTGGCAAGTGGGTGCACTTGCGCAGTCAGTGCGACAGTACCAGACTGCGCGCAGGTTCTGCAGTGGCAGATCCTAGACACATTTTACTAGGCCGCTTCTGTGGGTGGCACAACCAGTGCTGCAAGCCCACCAGCAGCATTTGTATTTACAAGCCCTGGCACTCCTGGTGCACTTTACTAGGGGCTGACAGTAAACCAAATAAACCAATCATGGACACCAATCAATGTATACATTTTACCATAGGGAGAGCATATGCACCTTAGCACTGGTCAGCAGTGGTAAGGTGCCCAGAGTCATAAATCAGCCAACACCAGGTCAGAAAAAATACAGGAGGAAGGCAAAAAGTTTAGGGATGACCCTTCAAAAAGGGCCAGGTCCAACACAACCCCCTTCCAGCCAAAACGCAGGGTAGACCAATCACCACCGTGATGGTCTTCCCTGCTTGGGGCGATAGAACAAGGACCTGGCCCGCAACTGCAGGGGCAGACTCCATTTCTACGCCAATCTGAACCTATCGGACTCCCTCTGTCCATACTCTCAGGGCCCACCAAGCCAATCCATGGGGAACCCTTCTCCTCGCCTGTGGACACCACCTGTGCAGCACCTAACCTTAACTGGTCCACAGGTGTGTCCCACCAGAGAGACAGCAAAATGCTACAGTGGCCACTGACAGTAGTCAGGGATGAGACCCAGGCCGTATGCCTCTCAGGGCTCTCAATCCTCTGTGGCGCCAGGGAGCAGGGGGCAGTAGCCCCAGGTGCTTGGCACCCTTTGTCCATTCTCCCCCTTGTCAGGTCAGGTATGACATCCTGGCACTGACCCACCAGCCCCGGGACTGTACTCAGCGGCTGGACCAAAGACTGGGGTGGCCTCTCCCACACCCGGTCCTCCTCCTTGGGGCTCTGTACCCTCCCACCTGGAGTGGCACCCCCTTCCAGAATTGCCACGGCACCTGTGGCAGGTGTCCTGCGCAATTCGCCCACCAGTTCAGGGGTTCTATCCTGCAACTGGGTGCCCAGGTCAGGGGGGACACCCTGAACCTGTCCCTTCAACCTAGGGTCTAAACCCTTCAGTTGAGCCGGGGTCAGAGGCGAGGACTCCCTCCCTCTGCACCCCCTTCCAGAGTACTGCCCACTCCCAACTGGCGTGGTACCCCTAGAAGCAACATGGGTCAGGACACTGATTACAGTGGTCCCACCCTCCAGGTCAGACAACACCTGAACCTGGCTTCCCAACCCTGGGTCCAACCCATGCGGTTGAACGCTCGCCTGGCGCACCAGGACTTCCCGGGGAGCACGCATGCCCCCCCCTGAGGGTGACACATAACTCATGTGTCGTGTGACAGTCTGCCTGGCGCTGATCTCCCGACCCCTGTCCATCTGACAGTGCCTGAAGATCCCCCAGGACAGAAGTGGTGTCACCATGGTCATTCACTGGTGACGCAGCCCTTCTAGCTGGCCCCTGACCCACTGGTTTTTCCACTGGGGACTCGTTCCCCCTCTCACCCCTCACTCTGGACTTCTGCACCCTCCCAACTGGAGCGGTACTGCCAGACACCAGAACCGAGGGAGGCCTGCTTACAGACCCTCCCCGTCTACTAGACACTAGGGGATCCCCCTCAACGGGCGGCCCATCAGGACAGCCTAGGCTCCCCGTCTGGTGTTCTCTTAAAGAACCATCCAGGCTCTGAGACTGGGTTTCGGGCACCTGGGGGCACGCAGCCCCACACTCACTCCTTCTCCACTGAGACAGGACGTGAGCCCTTACACCCCTCCCACTACCATGGGACCTAGCTGGGCTACTCTGCACCACTTCCACCACCCTGGGTTGGAAGATACCTGAGCCACTCCCCACGGGGTCACTCCCCAATGCCTCTCCAGACCCTCTGGAGTCCACCAAAAGGTCTGCCTCCAATGTGAGCTCCCTGCGGTCAGAGTACTCACTCTCCAACAGGTGATGGCATAGCTCTGGAAAACAGGGACTTACAATATGCTCTCTCACAATTGGATCACACAGCCCCCTAGCAGGGTTAACCAAACTAGCCTTCACCTTACTATCCAGTGCCTCACACACGTACTCCACACCACTCTGCTGAGACTGGCAAGACAGTATCTGACTGTCTCTGTCACACAACCCACACTCTTCTGGGCGGTCTTCACACTCACCTACCAGGACTTCAATGTTGGGGGAACCCCTCTCCCTGCGCCTCTCATCTAGAGCCAGTAGAGTGTCCCTCCCGCCACTAGGACTATGAACCCCTGCGCCAGTTACCCTATTCCCTTCAGGGATACTGCGCACTACTGGAGCTACCTCATGCCCTTGAACCTCCTGGTGTGTGTTAATCCCCTCCTTCAAGTCAGGCGCCACATCTCTGGGTGTGCGTACTACTCTTTCAGCACTAGAGAATTCAATACTGCTGCCACCATCTGAGCTGGATTCCTCCTCCCACTCAGAAAAGCTCAATCTCTGAGCTACGCACCTTTCTTGTTGCTGGGCTGAGACACTCATGGCCTCAAGCCTCTCGAGCTCCATATCATATTTCTTCATTAGGAAGTCATGCTCCATTTGCATTTTCTTTTCTTCCAGAGCCAGCTTCTTGCTTTCTAGCTCCAATTGGGCATTTACTTCCAGCTCTGCCAACTTCAATTCATGATCCCTGGCGGCCTGTCTGTCTGCCAGCTCCTCTGGCGACAGGTCTCTGCCAAAACTGCGAACGCTTCCCGCTGGTTTCAATGGTGTAACTTTCTCCGTTGCACCCCTTGATTCAATCCAGGCTTTCAGCGCGGTTTTCTCTATGCTGTTTGGGCCCGGCATGACTCCAAACACAAGGGATCTTCTTCTCTTGGCAAGCGAAAAATAAAAAGTTCTGTGGCTCAAGCTACTGGACTGTCATCATGTGCAATGGCTAGTAATCACTGCGCAGACACCAAAAACGCAAATCCGTAAATCCGCACCGCTGCCACCAATGTTAGAATCCGGGGTCTCTGGTTGGCGCAGGTATGCACTTGCGACAAGCAGGGTCCCTTTCCTCTAAGTCAGGGCAAAGGATCACCTCTTTAAAAATAACCCCTGCTCACCCTCCAGGTAACGTGGCGCGAGCAGTCAGGCTAAATTTCCAGAGGGCATGTAGGTTAAGCGTTCAAGTTGTCCCACACAATAATCACCTCCCCACCACACAAAGACACAAGGCTGTATTTATAGTAAAATATAAGCTCTTTATATAAAAGGTTTCTTTCAGGCAGGATATCAAAAATACAGTCTATCACTTCAAATAATGATCCAGTTACTTGTAATGCTTAGAGGCAGTCCACAGATGTTAAAAAGGGCACAGTTCTATTCAAAATAGGCTTCTTAGGGGTTCTGCGCGCTTCGTAGCTCCTTTGCAATGCGTTGGAGAAGTTTTTAGGGGTGCCTTGCCGTTTCTCACGCTTCTCGCGTGAGCACGAGTACGCTTGCCGTTCCTCACGCTTCCCGCGTGAGCACCGGCAATGCTTTTCAATGCGGTACGGTTCAGACCTTTAACCAGTACAGTTCGAACTACGGCACCGGACCCAGGCTCCTTTAAATGCAGGTACAAACAGTACGGGTCGAACAGAGTACTTCTAAAGGCAAGTACGACTCGAACATCTCAAGGCAAGTACGACTCGAACAGAGTACTTCTAAAGGCAAGTACGACTCGAACAGTTGCAAAGGCAGGTACGACTCGAACAAAGTACTTGTAAAGGCAAGTACGACTCGAACTTCTAAAGGCAAGTACGACTCGAACAGAGTACTTGTAAAGGCAGTAGTACGAGTCGAACCCAGTATATTTAAAAGGCAGTACGTCCAATACGAAGCAGTACGGTGCGAACAAGGATATTTTCAAAGGCAGTACGTTTCAAACCACGGCACTTTGGGGACAAGGACGGTCCGTACAAAGGCACGTACGGACCGTAATTTCAGCGCGATCGTCCAAAATACCTTTGTTCTGCACGGGGATGGTCCCGGCGGCCTCGGGTTTCGACGGAGCGGTGTCCCACGTCGCGGTGTCGTCCCTCGCAGTCAGAGGGCGGCGGTGCTTCGTGGGGCACCCGACGAAGGTCTTAGCCACACGACCAAGGGCAGAGGAGGGGGTAGCAGCTCCGGGGCAATTTCACAGCGCGTTGCAGCGCGATCAGCTTTTCAGTGGGTCACACGTGTGCACAGGGCCTCGCGGTGATCTTGACGGCACAGGGTCGCCAGGGCTCGGTGCGCAGGCCTTCAGGTGCCTTTCTCCGCGTTGCGAGCTACGGCTCGGAGGGGCTGGTACTTGCGGTGTTTGGACCAGGTAGGCAGGTCTTTGCGGTGCTCGTGGTAGTCCCAGGTGGCCGATGTCGCGGTGTAGAGAAAGGGGGAGAGGCACACAGGTTCTCTGGGGATCAGCGTCACGGAATTGCGTTCAGCTGCTTCTCCTCTTCTGGGGGTAGGTTGCGCCCACTGTTCCTGGGGCGCAGATCAGGGTGCAAGTTCACCAGCAAGCCCTTGGAGATTGTTCAGCACAAGTTGGTTTAAAAGTCTTTTTCTGTAGTCTTTTCCTCTCCTTCCAGCAGACAGGCACCCACTGCAGGCCAGTCTCTCAGGCAGAGAGACAGTACTCCTCCATTCAGCTTCTCCAGGTCCTTCTCCTTCAGGCGGAGGTTCGTCGTTGCGTAAACAGGATCTGATTTCTTAGGAGTAGGGCTCCCTCTTTTAAAGCACAAATCCTTTGTTCTTTGTCGCCAGGGGGCCTGGGCCTGGCCAGTCCAGTTCTGGAGCACTTTGTTATGGTGACTCTGCTCTTTCCTTTCAGCAGCAGGGCAGAGACATCAGCCGCTCCACAGGGGGCGGAGCCGGCTTTGTGCTGGCAGGGCACATGTCTATTCAGAGTCAAGGGTGGACTCCTCCCACCCATCCTGGTGTAATCTCTCTACCCACCACCTGGCAGCCAGCCTGTCTCTTGGAATTCCCCAGCCCTGCTCCTTACTGTTGCTAGGCAGAACACACACACACAGCAGAGGCGGACTGAAATGGCCAGGTCAGTAAATACTAACTTTCTAAAAGTAGTAGTTACAAACGCAGGATATTAAAATAAACTTTACTAAAAGAAGTATTTTATTATTCTGAGTTCAGGCATACTAAACATAACTTTCTACCATGCTCTATGAGTCCACTGGGATTACAGGGTGTAGTAATTCCAGTAGCCCATTCTGGCCTATGGAGAGCAGGTAGCCTTCAATAGTGAAAAACGAAAATGGCTGTAATTCACTATTAAGACATGCCACACACATCAGGGCATGTCCTACCTTATGCCTACAATGCACCCTGCCCTTGGGCCTACCAGAGGGGTGACTAATATGTAGTTAAGGGAAGGTTTAGGGACTGGCAAGTGGGTGCACTTGCGCAGTCAGCGCGACAGTACCAGACTGCGCGCAGGTTCTGCAGTGGCAGATCCTAGACACATTTTACTAGGCCGCTTCTGTGGGTGGCACAACCAGTGCTGCAAGCCCACCAGCAGCATTTGTATTTACAAGCCCTGGCACTCCTGGTGCACTTTACTAGGGGCTGACAGTAAACCAAATAAACCAATCATGGACACCAATCAATGTATACATTTTACCATAGGGAGAGCATATGCACCTTAGCACTGGTCAGCAGTGGTAAGGTGCCCAGAGTCATAAATCAGCCAACACCAGGTCAGAAAAAATACAGGAGGAAGGCAAAAAGTTTAGGGATGACCCTTCAAAAAGGGCCAGGTCCAACACTGCCCAAACACCACTGCTCTGCCCTAAACCCTGAAACGCAACCCCCAGCACGTCCCCTACACTGCCAGAACACCACTGCACTGCCCTAATTCCTGAAACACCACCCCCAGCACGACCCCCTACACTGCCTGAACACCACTGCTCAGCACTAAACCCTAAAACACCACCCCCTCACGTCCCCCTACACTGCCTGAACACCACTGCTCTGCCCTAAACCCTGAAACACCAGGACGACCCCCTACACTGCCCGAACACCACTGCACTGCCCTAAACCCTGAAACACCATCCCTAGCACGACCCCCTACACTGCCCGCATGCCACTGCGCTGCCCTAAACCCTGAAACACCACCCCCAGCAAGACCCCCTACACTGCCCAAACACCACTGCTATAAAACCTGAAACGCCACACCCTGCAAGACCCTATACACTGCCCGAACACCACTGCACCACTGCCCTGAACCAAATACACCCCCCCTGCAAGACCCCCTACACTGCCTGAACAGCACTGCCCCAAACCCTGAAACATCACCCCCAGCACGACTCCTACACTGCCCGAACACCACTGCACTGCCCTAAATCCTGAAACACCACCCCCAGCATGACCCCCTACACTGCCTGAACACCACTGCACTGGCCTATACCCTGAAACACCACCCCCCTGCACGACCCCTACACTGCCCGAACACCACTGCACTGCCATAAACCCTGAAACACCACCCCAGCAAGAACCCCTACACTGCCAGAACACCACTGCACTGCTCTAAACCCTGAAACATCACCCCCAGCACGACTCCAACACTGCCCGAACACCACTGCACTGCCCTAAACCCTGAAACACCACCCCCAGCATGACCCCCTACACTGCCTGAACACCACTGCACTGCCCTATACCCTGAAACACCACCCACCTGCACGACCCCCTACACTGCCCGAACACCCCTGCACTGACATAAACCCTGAAACACCACCCCCAGCAAGAACCCCTACACTGCCCGAACACCTCTGCACTGCCCTGAACCCTGAAACACCACCCCCCAGCAGGACCCCCTACACTGCCTGAACACCACTGCCCTAATCCCTGAAACACCACCCCAGCAAGAACCCCTAGAATGCCCGAAAACCACTGCACTGCCCTAAACCCTGAAACACCACCCCCTGCACGGCCCCCTGCACTGCCCGAACATCACGGCACTGCCCTAAACCCTGAAACACCACCCCCTGCACGATCCCCTACACTGCCCGAACACCACTGCACTGCCCTAAACCATGAAACACCACTCCCAGGACGAACCCCTACACTGCCCGAACACCACTGCACTGCCCTAAACCCTGAAACACCACGCCCTGCAAGACCCCCTACACTGCCCGAACACCACTGCCCTAAACCCTGAAATGCCACCCTCTTCAAGACCCTCTACACTGCCCGAACACCATTGCACTGCCCTAAACCCTGAAATGCCACCCCCAGCACGACCCCCTACACTGCCCAAACACCACTGCTCTGCCCTAAACCCTGAAACACCAGTCCCAGCATGACCCCCTACACTGCCCGAACTCCACTGCACTGCCCTAAACCCTGAAACACTAGCTCCAGCACGACACCCTACTTTGCCCGAACACCACTGCACTGCCCTAAACCGTGAAACACTAGCCTCAGCACTACCCCCTACACTGCCCGAACACCAGTGCACTGCCCTAAACCCTGAAACACCAGCCCCAGCACGACCCCCTCCACTGCCCGAACGCCACTGCTCTAAACCCTCAAACGCCTTCCCCTGCAAGACCCTCTACACTGCTCGAACACCACTGCAGCACTGCCCTAAACCCTGAAATGCCACCCCCTGCAAGACCCCCTATATTGCCCGAATACCACTGCTCTGCCCTAAACCCTGAAACACCACCCCAGCATGTCCCCTACACTCCCCGAACACTACTGCTTTGCCCTAAACTCTAAAACACCAGCAGCACCACAAAACCCTACACTGCCCGAACACCACTCCTCTGCCCTAAACCTTGAAACACCACCCCCTGCACGACCCCCTACACTGCCGGAACACCACTGCACTGCCCTAAACCCTGAAACACCACCTCCAGCAAGACCCCCTACACTGCCAGAACACCTCTGCACTGCCCTGAACACTTAAACACCACCCCCAGCACGACCCCCTACACTGCCCGTACACCACTGCACTGCCCTAAACCCTGAAATACCACCCCCAGCACGACCCCCTACACTGCCTGAAAACCACTGCACTGCCCTAAACCCTGAAACAACATCCCCCACACTACCCCCTACACGGCCCGAACAACACTGCACTGCCCTAAACCCTGAAACACCACCCCCAGCAAGATCCCCTACACTGCCCAAACACCTATGCACTGCCCTGAACCCTGAAACACCACCCCCAGCAAAACTCCTTACACTGCCTGAACACAACTGCCCTAAACTCTTAAACACCACCCACAGCACGACCTCCTACACTGCCCGAACATCACTGCACTGCCCTAAACCGTGAAACACCAGCCCCAGCACGACCCCCTACACTGCCCGAACACCACTGCACTGCCCTAAACCCTGAAACACCAGCCCCAGCACGACTGCCTACACTGCCCGAACGCCACTGCCCTAAACCCTGAAATGCCACCCCCTGCAAGACCTCCTATATTGCCCGAACACCACAGCACTGCCCTAAACCCTGAAACACCACCCCCAGCACGACCCCGTACACTGCCCGAACACCACTGCACTGCCCTAAACCCTGAATCACCACCCCATCACAACCCCCTGCACTGCCCGAACACCACTGCACTGCCCTAAACCCTAAAATACTACCCCCAGCATGACCCCCCACACTGCCCGAACACCACTTCACTGCCCTAAACCCTAAAACATCACCCCCTTCTCGACACCCTACACTACCTGAACACCACTGCACTACCCTAAAACACCACCCCCAGCATGACCCTCAACACAGCCCGAACACCACTGCACTACCCTAAACCATAAAACACCAGCCCCAGCACGACCCCCTACACTGCCCGAACACCACTGCACTGCCCTAAACCCTGAAACACCACCCCATGCACGACCCCCTACACTGCCCGAACACCACTGCTCTGCCCTAAACCCTAAAACACCACCCTCAGCACATCCCCCTACACTGCCAGAACACCACTGCACTGCCCTAATTCCTGAAACACCACCCCCAGCACGACCCCCTACACGGCCTGAACACCACTGCTCTGCCCTAAACGCTGAAACACCACCCCCAGCAGGTCCCCCTACACAACCTGAACACCACTGCTCTGCCCAAAACCCTGAAACACCAGCATGACCCCCTATACTGCCCGAACACAACTGCACTGCCCTAAACCCTGAAACCCGTAGCCCCAGCACGACCCGTTACACTGCCCGCACACCACTGCACTGCCCTAAACCCTGAAACACCACCCCCAGCACGACTCCCTACACTGCACTAACACCTCTGCACTGCCCTGAACCCTTAAACACCACCCCAGCACGACCCCCTACACTGCCCGAACACCACTGCACTGCCCTAAACCCTGAAACACCACCCCCAGCACGACCACCTACACTGCCCGAAAAGCACTGCACTGCCCTAAACCCTGAAACACCACCCCCAGCACGACCCCCTACACTGCCCGAACACCACTGCACTGCCCTAAACCCTGAAACATCACCCCCAGCATGACTCCAACACTGCCCGAACACCACTGCACTGCCCTAAACCCTGAAACACCACCCCCAGCATGACCCCCTACACTGCCTGAACACCACTGCACTGCCCTATACCCTGAAACACCACCCACCTGCACGACCCCCTACACTGCCTGAACACCCCTGCACTGCCATAAACCCTGAAACACCACCCCCAGCAAGAACCCCTACACTGCCCAAACACCTCTGCACTGCCCTGAACCCTGAAACACCACCCCCAAGCAGGACCCCCTACACTGCCTGAACACCACTGCCCTAATCCCTGAAACACCACCCCAGCAAGAACCCCTAGAATGCCCGAAAACCACTGCACTGCCCTAAACCCTGAAACACCACTCCCTGCACGGCCCCCTGCACTGCCCGAACATCACTGCACTGCCCTAAACCCTGAAACACCACCCCCTGCACGATCCCCTACACTGCCCGAACACCACTGCACTGCCCTAAACCATGAAACACCACTCCCAGGACGAACCCCTACACTGCCCGAACACCACTGCACTGCCCTAAACCCTGAAACACCACGCCCTGCAAGACCCCCTACACTGCCCGAACACCACTGACCTAAACCCTGAAATGCCACCCTCTTCAAGACCCTCTACACTGCCCGAACACCATTGCACTGCCCTAAACCCTGAAATGCCACCCCCAGCACGACCCCCTACACTGCCCAAACACCACTGCTCTGCCCTAAACCCTGAAACACCAGTCCCAGCATGACCCCCTACACTGCCCGAACTCCACTGCACTGCCCTAAACCCTGAAACACTAGCTCCAGCACAACACCCTACTTTGCCCGAACACCACTGCACTGCCCTAAACCGTGAAACACCAGCCTCAGCACTACCCCCTACACTGCCCGAACACCAGTGCACTGCCCTAAACCCTGAAACACCAGCCCCAGCACGACCCCCTCCACTGCCCGAACGCCACTGCTCTAAACCCTCAAACGCCTTCCCCTGCAAGACCCTCTACACTGCTCGAACACCACTGCAGCACTGCCCTAAACCCTGAAATGCCACCCCCTGCAAGACCCCCTATATTGCCCGAATACCACTGCTCTGCCCTAAACCCTGAAACTCCACCCCAGCATGTCCTCTACACTCCCCGAACACTCCTGCTTTGTCCTAAACTCTGAAACACCAGCAGCACCACAAAACCCTACACTGCCCGAACACCACTCCTCTGCCCTAAACCTTGAAACACCACCCCCTGCACGACCCCCTACACTGCCGGAACACCACTGCACTGCCCTAAACCCTGAAACACCACCTCCAGCAAGACCCCCTACACTGCCCGAACACCTCTGCACTGCCCTGAACCCTTAAACACCACCCCCAGCACGACCCCCTACACTGCCCGTACACCACTGCACTGCCCTAAACCCTGAAATACCACCCCCAGCACGACCCCCTACACTGCCTGAAAACCACTTCACTGCCCTAAACCCTGAAACACCACCCCCCACACTACCCCCTACACTGCCCGAACAACACTGCACTGCCCTAAACCCTGAAACACCACCCCCAGCAAGATCCCCTACACTGCCCAAACACCTATGCACTGCCCTGAACCCTGAAACACCACCCCCAGCAAAACCCCTTACACTGCCTGAACACAACTGCCCTAAACCCTTAAACACCACCCACAGCACGACCTCCTACACTGCCCGAACATCACTGCACTGCCCTAAACCATGAAACACCAGCCCCAGCACGACCCCCTACACTGCCCGAACACCACTGCACTGCCCTAAACCCTGAAACACCAGCCCCAGCACGACCGCCTACACTGCCCGAACGCCACTTCCCTAAACCCTGAAATGCCACCCCCTGCAAGACCTCCTATATTGCCCGAACACCACTGCACTGCCCTAAACCCTGAAACACCACCCCCAGCACGACCCCGTACACTGCCCGAACACCACTGCACTGCCCTAAACCCTGAATCACCACCCCCAGCACAACCCCCTGTACTGCCCGAACACCACTGCACTGCCCTAAACCCTAAAACATCACCCCCTTCTCGACACCCTACACTACCTGAACACCACTGCACTACCCTAAAACACCACCCCCAGCATGACCCTCAACACAGCCCGAACACCACTGCACTACCCTAAACCATAAAACACCAGCCCCAGCACGACCCCCTACACTGCCCGAACACCACTGCACTGCCCTAAACCCTGAAACACCACCCCATGCACGACACCCTACACTGCCCGAACACCACTGCTCTGCCCTAAACCCTAAAACGCCACCCTCAGCACGTCCCCCTACACTGCCAGAACACCACTGCACTGCCCTAATTACTGAAACACCACCCCCAGCACGACCCCCTACACGGCCTGAACACCACTGCTCTGCCCTAAACGCTGAAACACCACCCCCAGCAGGTCCCCCTACACAACCTGAACACCACTGCTCTGCCCAAAACCCTGAAACACCAGCATGACCCCCTATACTGTCCGAACACAACTGCACTGCCCTAAACCCTGAAACCCGTAGCCCCAGCACGACCCGTTACACTGCCCGCACACCACTGCACTGCCCTAAACCCTGAAACACCACCCCCAGCACGACTCCCTACACTGCACTAACAACTCTGCACTGCCCTGCACCCTTAAACACCACCCCAGCACGACCCCCTACACTGCCCGAACACCACTGCACTGCCCTAAACCCTGAAACACCACCCCCAGCACGACCACCTACACTGCCCGAAAAGCACTGCACTGCCCTAAACCCTGAAACACCACCCACAGCACGACCCCCTACACTGCCCGAACACCACTGCACTGCCCTAAACCCTGAAACACCAGCCCCAGCACGACCCCCTCCACTGCCCGAACGCCACTGCTCTAAACCCTCAAACGCCTTCCCCTGCAAGACCCTCTACACTGCTCGAACACCACTGCAGCACTGCCCTAAACCCTGAAATGCCACCCCCTGCAAGACCCCCTATATTGCCCGAATACCACTGCTCTGCCCTAAACCCTGAAACACCACCCCAGCATGTCCTCTACACTCCCCGAACACTCCTGCTTTGTCCTAAACTCTGAAACACCAGCAGCACCATAAAACCCTACACTGCCCGAACACCACTCCTCTGCCCTAAACCTTGAAACACCACCCCCTGCACGACCCCCTACACTGCCGGAACACCACTGCACTGCCCTAAACCCTGAAACACCACCTCCAGCAAGACCCCCTACACTGCCCGAACACCTCTGCACTGCCCTGAACCCTTAAACACCACCCCCAGCACGACCCCCTACACTGCCCGTACACCACTGCACTGCCCTAAACCCTGAAATACCACCCCCAGCACGACCCCCTACACTGCCTGAAAACCACTTCACTGCCCTAAACCCTGAAACACCACCCCCCACACTACCCCCTACACTGCCCGAACAACACTGCACTGCCCTAATCCCTGAAACACCACCCCCAGCAAGATCCCCTACACTGCCCAAACACCTATGCACTGCCCTGAACCCTGAAACACCACCCCCAGCAAAACCCCTTACACTGCCTGAACACAACTGCCCTAAACCCTTAAACACCACCCACAGCACGACCTCCTACACTGCCCGAACATCACTGCACTGCCCTAAACCGTGAAACACCAGCCCCAGCACGACCCCCTACACTGCCCGAACACCACTGCACTGCCCTAAACCCTGAAACACCAGCCCCTGCACGACCGCCTACACTGCCCGAACGCCACTTCCCTAAACCCTGAAATGCCACCCCCTGCAAGACCTCCTATATTGCCCGAACACCACTGCACTGCCCTAAACCCTGAAACACCACCCCCAGCACGACCCCGTACACTGCCCGAACACCACTGCACTGCCCTAAACCCTGAATCACCACCCCATCACAACCCCCTGCACTGCCCGAACACCACTGCACTGCCCTAAACCCTAAAATACTACCCCCAGCATGAACCCCCACACTGCCCGAACACCACTTCACTGCCCTAAACCCTAAAACATCTCCCCCTTCTCGACACCCTACACTACCTGAACACCACTGCACTACCCTAAAACACCACCCCCAGCATGACCCTCAACACAGCCCGAACACCACTGCACTACCCTAAACCATAAAACACCAGCCCCAGCACGACCCCCTACACTGCCCGAACACCACTGCACTGCCCTAAACCCTGAAACACCACCCCATGCACGACACCCTACACTGCCCGAACACCACTGCTCTGCCCTAAACCCTAAAACACCACCCTCAGCACGTCCCCCTACACTGCCAGAACACCACTGCACTGCCCTAATTCCTGAAACACCACCCCCAGCACGACCCCCTACACGGCCTGAACACCACTGCTCTGCCCTAAACGCTGAAACACCACCCCCAGCAGGTCCCCCTACACAACCTGAACACCACTGCTCTGCCCAAAACCCTGAAACACCAGCATGACCCCCTATACTGCCCGAACACAACTGCACTGCCCTAAACCCTGAAACCCGTAGCCCCAGCACGACCCGTTACACTGCCCGCACACCACTGCACTGCCCTAAACCCTGAAACACCACCCCCAGCACGACTCCCTACACTGCACTAACACCTCTGCACTGCCCTGCACCCTTAAACACCACCCCAGCACGACCCCCTACACTGCCCGAACACCACTGCACTGCCCTAAACCCTGAAACACCACCCCCAGCATGACCACCTACACTGCCCGAAAAGCACTGCACTGCCCTAAACCCTGAAACACCACCCACAGCACGACCCCCTACACTGCCCGGACACCACTGCACTGCCCTAAACCCTGAAACACCACCCCAGCAAGATCCCCTACACTGCCCGTACACCTCTGCACTGCCCTGAACCCTGAAACACCATCCCCAGCAAAACACCTTACACTGCCTGAACACCACTGCCCTAAACCCTTAAACACTACCCACAGCACGACCCCCTACACTGCCCGAACACCACTGCACTGCCCTAAACCGTGAAACACCAGCCCCAGCACGATCCCCTACACTACACGAACACCACTGCACTGCCCTAAACCCTGAAACACCAGCCCGAGCACGACCCCCTCCACTGCCCGAACGCCACTGCTCTAAACCCTGAAACGCCTTCCCCTGCAAGACCCTCCACACTGCCCAAACACCACTGCAACACTGTCCTAAACCCTGAAATGCCACCCCCTGCAAGACCCCCTATATTGCCCGAACACCACTGCACTGCCCTAAACCCTGAAACAGCACCCCCAGCACGACCCCCTACACCACTGCACTGCCCTAAACCCTGAATCACCACCCCAGCACAACCCCCTGCACTGCCCGAACACCACTGCACTGCCCTAAACCCTAAAATACTACCCCCAGCATGACCCCCCACACTGCCCGAACACCACTTCACTGCCCTAAACCCTAAAACATCACCCCCTTCACGACACCCTACACTACTGGCACACCACTGCACTACCCTCAAACACCACCCCCAGCATGACCCTCAACACAGCCCGAACACCACTGCACTACCCTAAACCATAAAACACCAGCCCCAGCACGACCCCCTACACTGCCCGAACACCACTGCACTGCCCTAACCCTAAAACACCAGCCCCAGCACGACCCCTCACACTGCCTGAACACCACTGCACTGCCCAGAACCCTTAAACACCACCCCCAGCAAGACCCCCTATACTGCCTGAACACCATTGCCCTAAACCCTGAAACACTACCCCAGCATGACCCCCTACACTGCCCGAAAACCACTGCACTGCACTGCCCTAAAACCTGAAACACCACCCCCTGCACGACCCCCTACACTGCCCGAACACCACTGCTCTGCCCTAAACCCTAAAACACCACCCTCAGCACATCCCCCTACACTGCCAGAACACCACTGCACTGCACTAAACCCTGAAACACCACCCCCCTGCACGACCCCCTACACTGCCCGAACACCACTGCACTGCCATAAACCCTGAAACACCACCCCCTGCACGACACCCTACACTGCCCGAACACCACTGCACTGCCATAAACCCTGAAACACCACCCCCAGCAAGACCCCCTACACTGCCCGAACACCTCTGCACTGCCCTGAACCCTGAAACACCACCCCCAGCCAGACCCCCTACACTGCCTGAAAACCACTGCCCTAATCCCTGAAACACCACCCCAGCAAGAACCCCTAGAATGCCGGAAAACCACTGCACTGCCCTAAACCCTGAAACACCACCCCCTGCACAGCCCCCTGCATTGCCCGAACACCACTGCACTGTCCTAAACCCTGAAACACCACCCCCTGCACGATCCCCTACACTGCCCGAACACCACTGCACTGCCCTAAACCCTGAAACATCACCCCCAGCATTACTCCTACACTGCCCGAACACCACTGCACTGCCCTAAACCCTAAAACACCACCCCCAGCACAACCCCCCACACTGCCCGAACACCGCTGCACTGCCCTAAACCCTGAAACACCACCCCCAGCAAGATCCCCTACACTGCCCGTACACCTCTGCACTGCCCTGAACCCTGAAACACCATCCCCAGCAAAACACCTTACACTGCCTGAACACCACTGCCCTAAACCCTTAAACACTACCCACAGCACAACCCCCTACACTGCCCGAACACCACTGCACTGCCCTAAACCGTGAAACACCAGCCCCAGCACGATCCCCTACACTACCCGAACACCACTGCACTGCCCTAAACCCTGAAACACCAGCCCGAGCACGACCCCCTCCACTGCCTGAACGCCACTGCTCTAAACCCTGAAACACTAGCTCCAGCACGACACCCTACTTTGCCCGAACACCACTGCACTGCCCTAAACCGTGAAACACTAGCCTCAGCACTACCCCCTACACTGCCCGAACACCAGTGCACTGCCCTAAACCCTGAAACACCAGCCCCAGCACGACCCCCTCCACTGCCCGAACGCCACTGCTCTAAACCCTCAAACGCCTTCCCCTGCAAGACCCTCTACACTGCTCGAACACCACTGCAGCACTGCCCTAAACCCTGAAATGCCACCCCCTGCAAGACCCCCTATATTGCCCGAATACCACTGCTCTGCCCTAAACCCTGAAACACCACCCCAGCATGTCCCCTACACTCCCCGAACACTACTGCTTTGCCCTAAACTCTAAAACACCAGCAGCACCACAAAACCCTACACTGCCCGAACACCACTCCTCTGCCCTAAACCTTGAAACACCACCCCCTGCACGACCCCCTACACTGCCGGAACACCACTGCACTGCCCTAAACCCTGAAACACCACCTCCAGCAAGACCCCCTACACTGCCCGAACACCTCTGCACTGCCCTGAACCCTTAAACACCACCCCCAGCACGACCCCCTACACTGCCCGTATACCACTGCACTGCCCTAAACCCTGAAATACCACCCCCAGCACGACCCCCTACACTGCCTGAAAACCACTGCACTGCCCTAAACCCTGAAACACCATCCCCCACACTACCCCCTACACGGCCCGAACAACACTGCACTGCCCTAAACCCTGAAACACCACCCCCAGCAAGATCCCCTACACTGCCCAAACACCTATGCACTGCCCTGAACCCTGAAACACCACCCCCAGCAAAACCCCTTACACTGCCTGAACACAACTGCCCTAAACCCTTAAACACCACCCACAGCACGACCCCCTACACTGCCCGAACACCACTGCACTGCCCTAAACCCTGAAACACCAGCCCCAGCCCCAGCACGACTGCCTACACTGCCCGAACGCCACTGCCCTAAACCCTGAAAAGCCACCCCCTGCAAGACCTCCTATATTGCCCGAACACCACTGCACTGCCCTAAACCCTGAAACACCACCCCCAGCACGACCCCGTACACTGCCCGAACACCACTGCACTGCCCTAAACCCTGAATCACCACCCCATCACAACCCCCTGCACTGCCCGAACACCAC
The DNA here is from genome assembly GCF_964204655.1 of Triturus cristatus. Taxonomy (NCBI): domain Eukaryota; kingdom Metazoa; phylum Chordata; class Amphibia; order Caudata; family Salamandridae; genus Triturus; species Triturus cristatus. Next base: position 45,444 of record NW_028187549.1, read on the forward strand.
TGCACTGCCCTAAACCCTAAAATACTACCCCCAGCATGACCCCCCACACTGCCCGAACACCACTTCACTGCCCTAAACCCTAAAACATCACCCCCTTCTCGACACCCTACACTACCTGAACACCACTGCACTACCCTAAAACACCACCCCCAGCATGACCCTCAACACAGCCCGAACACCACTGCACTACCCTAAACCATAAAACACCAGCCCCAGCACGACCCCCTACACTGCCCGAACACCACTGCACTGCCCTAAACCCTGAAACACCACCCCATGCACGACCCCCTACACTGCCCGAACACCACTGCTCTGCCCTAAACCCTAAAACACCACTGTTAGAAATGGGATTTCTGGTTGGCTAAGGCTTGCGCCAAAGTCAGGCAGAAACCACCACTCTAGTCAGGGCAAGGAAGTTACACGCCAAAGATAACCCCTGCTCACCCCCTTGGTAGCTTGGCACGAGCAGTCAGGCTTATCTCTGAGGCGATGTGTAAAGCGTTTGCGCGCGCACCCAGCAACAACACCCAAGGCCCACCACAAAGGAAACTCCACACAAGGTATTCTATAAAAATAGCCTTTGTATTATACACAACACATTAGATAAAAACACACACTCTACAATGTGCCAACAGGCACGGGCAGAATTTACAAGGGATTATATATACAGGGGACAGGGCCACCTGGACCGCTGTCCGGAGTTAGCACTCTTAGAACATAGGAATAATACTGTAGTATAAAATAACATATGTAGCACACAACCAGTAACTACTGGTAACCAGAAAGTACCACCTACGCAACCCTAACCACCTTAGGAAAAATATTGCGCAGGGAATCAGGACCTCACTAGCACCACCTGTGTTAGGGAGAAAACAACCACCTAAGTATCACAATACCTGTAGGGGTCTAAGCACATAAACACATGATGCATAACATTCAGAGGTGTAAAGCAAAGCACATGACGCATAAACACATTCAGAGGTGCAGGAAAGGAACACAATTGCGCAAAAACTCGCATAAGCCACCACCTGTGGCAGTCCCTAGGCCAACTGGCCTTGTAGGGGGCTAGGACGCCCTGTCCAGCAGAGTCAGGGCAAGACTGCGCCCGCAGTCTAGGCAAAACACCAAGCGCCCAGGAGCAACTGAGCACAGCCTACACGTTGCAGCTGCCCACGAAGTGCTGGGCAGCTGTGGAACTGAACTTGGGCACCACTGTGCCTGTACATTGAATGTGGCATACGCTGGAGCCTCTCTGGGCTCTGAAACTACTATGCCCCCTTGGAGCCTCGTGGGCTCGAGAAAAAGGATGTGCCCAAAATGTTGGAGCGGCCCGCTGCCTTCCGGGGCCGCTCTGATCGCAAAGAAAAGTGCCCCCAGACGTTGGAGTCCCTCGGGACTCTAAGCAACACTGTCCCCAACTTGGGAGCGACCTCGCGCTTTCAAACAAATATGCCCCGCAATGGATTGGAGCCCTCTAGGCTCTAGACAGGAGAAATGCCCCCGTAGCGTTGGAGTCCCTCTGGACTCTGAAACACAATGGCCCCAACCGTTGGCGCAACTCGCGCTGTTAGCAACTCTGTCCCCCAAGCGCTGCCGCTGCCCACTGTCAGGCGGGGCAGCGGGAGGGATGAATGAGCACTGCGCCCGCAGTGCTCGACTTCAATACGGGGACGGCACCGGACGACGCGCCTCACCACACCCCCAGCCACCCAAGCTGAGCAGCACTCACCGGCTCACGGGCAGGCAACACACGGAGGCGGGGTGGGCTCCCGGTCCTCCTCTCGACGGAGCTGGGGGCAGTCACGGCGCTTCCTCTGGCAGTGGCCGCCGGTTCTTCCTCGGTGCGGGAGCGCGGGGTAGGCTCCCGTCCGCTCTCACTCTCCTTCAGGGTGCCGTCCAGTGCAGGGTGGGCTCCCGCCTGGACTTCCGTTCCCGGCCGAGGCCCCGCCCCCGTCCTACGAGAAATTGCCTGACTTCCTGATTGAGTCCCGAACCGGGCTGCAGCGGTGATTTTTCCCGTCACAAGAGGGGTAGGCTCCCTCGTTACAGTGGATGTACGGCGGGGTGGGCACCCGCCGTAAAATAAACAAATAAGCGGGGTGGGCACCCGCCAACGAGCACAGCAAGGTCCCTGGCAGGGTGGGCACCTGCCAGGGGATTTCAGGATCTGTATAGACGGGGCAAACGCCGGGTGGGCACCGGCTGTTAGAAATAAAGCGCTCCTGAGCGCTAAAGGAAAATTAAAGCGCTTCCAAGCGCTTAGGGACACAGGAAGAGCACTCCCAGCGCTTTAGCCTGAAAAGCACCACAAAGTCCAGCAGAGTTCTTCCCTGCATGCAGCAGGGCAGGGGTGGGGGGCAAGGCTGGACCCAGAGCCAGCTCACTGGGCCTCCAGGCAGGGAGGTAGTCCAAGTGGCGGTCCTCTGGTCCAGCGGCAGCAGCAGCCCCCCTGAGGTAAGATCCTGGCAGAGAACAGTTTCTGTGGGGACACAGCCCCATTTTTATACAGGCAAACCCTTTGTTCTGGGTTCAGGGTGAGGGGGAAAACCAGTCGCAGCTGGTTGGGGAGCACCCTTGATGTGCTCAGCCCCTCACTCTATTCACTGGCAGGGCTAGGGTCGTCAGTCGCACCACAGGGGGCGGGGCCAGCATTGTGTTTGGAAAACCCTGTCCTATTCAGGACCCAGGTGGACTCCTCCCACCCATCTAGCTGCTGATCTCCCCATTCACCACTGGGTGACTCATCCTGACACTGGGGAATCCCTAGCCCGTCACATGACACGACCAGCCAATCACGCGACAGACACACTGCACACAGAAGTGCCCACTTCTAGAAGTGGCACTTCCACACTAGGTACATGCACGCCGCACACATCATCGCGCAGCATTCACTCCCACGAGTCCGCACATACCAAACTCGGGCCTGCACACCCCACGCATCAGGAACTACTAGGGACACATACATTCCCCATGCATTCCTATGGGAGGGCAGGCCTATCTCACCACATGCACTCAGAGCACGCACGCACTTTACCCTGGGACACAGGGAAAGTGCGCAGAGACCAAACAATCACCACACCAAGCCACCAATAAAAAGCCAAAAAGTCCAGGGGTGAACCTGCCAGAAGGGCCAAGTCCAACACAACCCCCTTCCAGCCAAAACGCAGGGCAGACCAATCACCACCGTGATGGACTTCCCTGCTTGGGGCGATAGAACACGGACGCGGGCCCGCAACTGCAGGGACACCCTCCGGTTCTACGCCACGGTGAACCCATGGAATTCTTTTTAACACCACTGTCTGGACCAACTGGGCTACCCCACTGGTACTCCCAAGCTGTCCGCGGCCAAGACCAGGCCCTAGGCCACCCAGGTGCCACTGGTCTTTGCCTAACCACAGAGTGGGGGGTAGTAACCCCTGGCACATAGCGGCCATTCTCCACTCTTCCTCTCTGAAAGACAGGACTAGACTGCCACTGGTTCTCCAGCCTAGGGTCTACACCCTCAGGCGGACCAGGAGTCTCAGGGAAGGCTCTCCTCCCCCTACCTCTTCTCCTAGGGTTCCTCCTCCTCTGGCGAGGGGTACACCTAGAACGCCATTCCAACCCAGGGTTTAACCCCTCAGGTTGTACCGGGGGCAGAGGTGGGCTCTCCCACCCTCTGCACCCCCTTCCAGAACCCTGCTCCCTACCAACTGGGGCGGTACCTCTGGAAGAAGAACTGGTCGGGACGCTGGTTACAGACGTCCCACCCTTCAGGTCAGGCTGATCCCGAACCTGGCCTTCCAACCTCCGGCCTAGAACCTTTGGTGGAATAATTGCCTGGCACTCCAGGACTTCTGGGGATTTCCACTCCATCCCCCTGAGGCTATCAAAGGACACATACGTCAAGCGACTGTCTGTCTGGCGCTGATCTCCCGTCCCCTGTCCACCTGACAGTGCGCGGAGATCCCCCAGAACAGAAGTGGTGCCACCCTGGTCACTACACGGGATCCTAGCCCAACTGGGTAGTCCCTGACCCACAGGCTCTTCCACTGGGAAACTCATCCACCAATCACTCCTCACACTGGTCTCCTGTACCCTCCCTACCGGAGCGGTACTGCCAGACTCTAGAACCACAGGAGCCCTGGTTACAGGTGCTCCAGGTCCTCTACTCACCAGGAGATCTCTCTCAAATGGGCTAACAGGACAGCCTAGGTCCCCAACTTGGTGTTCCCTCATGGAACCATCCAAGTCCTGAGGCAGGGTTTTGTACGTCAGGGGACCCTCGGTCACCCTCTCACTCCTGCTCCACTGAGCCAGGCAGTGAGCCCCTACACCCTCCTCGCTATCCTGGGACCTAGCTGGGCTACACTGAGCCTCTTCCACCACGCTGGGCTGGAAGATACCTGACCCACTACTTTTGGAGTCACTCCCTAATGACTCTAGAGAACCTCTAGCCCTTTCCCAGCGCTCTGCTTCATCTCCAAGCTCAAATGGGGCAGACACCCCACACCCCAACAGGTGTTGGCGCAACCCCGGTGCACAACAATTGAGCAGGTGTTCTCTGAGAATCAGATCACACAGTTTATCATAATCAGATTCTGCGGGAACTCTTATCCAATCAAACAGTGCATCCTCACATTCATCCACAAACTCCTCCCAAGACTGGTGAGACAGTTTCCTACTGCCCCTGAACTTCAACCTTAACTCCTCCTCCTGGGGAACAGGTACCAGACTGGGGGGACTGGGATTGGGATTTCCTACACTGGAATCTACATCGCTACTACCACTGGACTCAACCCTCCCTGGGGAGCCCAGAAAATTAAAACTGCTCGCAGGGGATAGTCTACCCTCCAGAGCTACTTTGCCTCTGGTGGAGGCCCTCTCAGCCTCCTCTACCCTCTCCCGCGCCAAGACCCACTCAGTCTCTCGCTGTTGCTTCCTGGCCTCCAGCTGCGCCATAGCCTGAGCATGCTCTAACCTGAGCTTCTCTAACGCCAGCTGGTGCTCCCTTTCTTTCCTCCTATCTTCCCACTCCTCTGGGGACAGGGAAAGGGATGAGGCGCTGCCTCCTACGCTGGACCCAGCAAGGGACGCCCTACCTATGGGGTCCTCACTCTCTACTGGCGTCCAGGTATTGTCATCCTCTACCTCCTCTTCTGACTCTTCAGGGCTCCCCACAGACCCACCACCCTCCAGGTGTGAGGCCTGGGCCCTTTCCGTACTGCGCTCAAGATCCCTTTGCCTCTTAACCCACTGGATCATGTGGCCCCTAAGTTCACACATAGTGTCTGACTCTCTCACCCCTATGCCTCTCTCTCTACAGAACCTTTCCAACTCCTGCATACTGTAATAAATTAGATCACTGAGATCAAAAGCAGGCTCCATTCTGGCAGACGTTCTAGAGAAAAGATCACACAGGGAACCTAGGGGTCTGCGTTTAACAGGAGCACACAATTCACAAAAAGATTCAGCTAGCTCTCTATCCCAGAGAACTCACACTCACTTGCCTAGTGCCACACACCACTCATCCACACACACAACCCTCCCCTCGGACTGGTAAGGCAGTTTCTACCACCCCTGATTCCTCAACCTGACCACCACGTGACACAGGTACCAACTCTGGGCGCAGGGCGGGGGACAAATGTACAGGACACTATTACGCTGCCACCACTGGATCCCACCCTCTGGTGAATCCAGAAACACAATGCACTAAGGGGGATGATCTACCCTCCCGAGCTAGGGACACCTAACTCACAGTGCACAAAACCACATTTCCAAAGAAATGACAATTAAAAACAAACTTAGAACAATAATCCCTATACCATGTGATTTATCTAAATGCAGAGTTTTGTAGTGCGGCCAGTTGCCGCTGCGGTACAGCGCAAACGCAAGTCCAAATCCCACCGCTGATCACCAATGTTAGAAATGGGATTTCTGGTTGGCTAAGGCTTGCGCCAAAGTCAGGCAGAAACCACCACTCTAGTCAGGGCAAGGAAGTTACACGCCAAAGATAACCCCTGCTCACCCCCTTGGTAGCTTGGCACGAGCAGTCAGGCTTATCTCTGAGGCGACGTGTAAAGCGTTTGCGCGCGCACCCAGCAACAACACCCAAGGCCCACCACAAAGGAAACTCCACACAAGGTATTCTATAAAAATAGCCTTTGTATTATACACAACACATTAGATAAAAACACACACTCTACAATGTGCCAACAGGCACGGGCAGAATTTACAAGGGATTATATATACAGGGGACAGGGCCACCTGGACCGCTGTCCGGAGTTAGCACTCTTAGAACATAGGAATAATACTGTAGTATAAAATAACATATGTAGCACACAACCAGTAACTACTGGTAACCAGAAAGTACCACCTACGCAACCCTAACCACCTTAGGAAAAATATTGCGCAGGGAATCAGGACCTCACTAGCACCACCTGTGTTAGGGAGAAAACAACCACCTAAGTATCACAATACCTGTAGGGGTCTAAGCACATAAACACATGATGCATAACATTCAGAGGTGTAAAGCAAAGCACATGACGCATAAACACATTCAGAGGTGCAGGAAAGGAACACAATTGCGCAAAAACTCGCATAAGCCACCACCTGTGGCAGTCCCTAGGCCAACTGGCCTTGTAGGGGGCTAGGACGCCCTGTCCAGCAGAGTCAGGGCAAGACTGCGCCCGCAGTCTAGGCAAAACACCAAGCGCCCAGGAGCAACTGAGCACAGCCTACACGTTGCAGCTGCCCACGAAGTGCTGGGCAGCTGTGGAACTGAACTTGGGCACCACTGTGCCTGTACATTGAATGTGGCATACGCTGGAGCCTCTCTGGGCTCTGAAACTACTATGCCCCCTTGGAGCCTCGTGGGCTCGAGAAAAAGGATGTGCCCAAAATGTTGGAGCGGCCCGCTGCCTTCCGGGGCCGCTCTGATCGCAAAGAAAAGTGCCCCCAGACGTTGGAGTCCCTCGGGACTCTAAGCAACACTGTCCCCAACTTGGGAGCGACCTCGCGCTTTCAAACAAATATGCCCCGCAATGGATTGGAGCCCTCTAGGCTCTAGACAGGAGAAATGCCCCCGTAGCGTTGGAGTCCCTCTGGACTCTGAAACACAATGGCCCCAACCGTTGGCGCAACTCGCGCTGTTAGCAACTCTGTCCCCCAAGCGCTGCCGCTGCCCACTGTCAGGCGGGGCAGCGGGAGGGATGAATGAGCACTGCGCCCGCAGTGCTCGACTTCAATACGGGGACGGCACCGGACGACGCGCCTCACCACACCCCCAGCCACCCAAGCTGAGCAGCACTCACCGGCTCACGGGCAGGCAACACACGGAGGCGGGGTGGGCTCCCGGTCCTCCTCTCGACGGAGCTGGGGGCAGTCACGGCGCTTCCTCTGGCAGTGGCCGCCGGTTCTTCCTCAGTGCGGGAGCGCGGGGTAGGCTCCCGTCCGCTCTCACTCTCCTTCAGGGTGCCGTCCAGTGCAGGGTGGGCTCCCGCCTGGACTTCCGTTCCCGGCCGAGGCCCCGCCCCCGTCCTACGAGAAATTGCCTGACTTCCTGATTGAGTCCCGAACCGGGCTGCAGCGGTGATTTTTCCCGTCACAAGAGGGGTAGGCTCCCTCGTTACAGTGGATGTACGGCGGGGTGGGCACCCGCCGTAAAATAAACAAATAAGCGGGGTGGGCACCCGCCAACGAGCACAGCAAGGTCCCTGGCAGGGTGGGCACCTGCCAGGGGATTTCAGGATCTGTAGAGACGGGGCAAACGCCGGGTGGGCACCGGCTGTTAGAAATAAAGCGCTCCTGAGCGCTAAAGGAAAATTAAAGCGCTTCCAAGCGCTTAGGGACACAGGAAGAGCACTCCCAGCGCTTTAGCCTGAAAAGCACCACAAAGTCCAGCAGAGTTCTTCCCTGCATGCAGCAGGGCAGGGGTGGGGGGCAAGGCTGGACCCAGAGCCAGCTCACTGGGCCTCCAGGCAGGGAGGTAGTCCAAGTGGCGGTCCTCTGGTCCAGCAGCAGCCCCCCTGAGGTAAGATCCTGGCAGAGAACAGTTTCTGTGGGGACACAGCCCCATTTTTATACAGGCAAACCCTTTGTTCTGGGTTCAGGGTGAGGGGGAAAACCAGTCGCAGCTGGTTGGGGAGCACCCTTGATGTGCTCAGCCCCTCACTCTATTCACTGGCAGGGCTAGGGTCGTCAGTCGCACCACAGGGGGCGGGGCCAGCATTGTGTTTGGAAAACCCTGTCCTATTCAGGACCCAGGTGGACTCCTCCCACCCATCTAGCTGCTGATCTCCCCATTCACCACTGGGTGACTCATCCTGACACTGGGGAATCCCTAGCCCGTCACATGACACGACCAGCCAATCACGCGACAGACACACTGCACACAGAAGTGCCCACTTCTAGAAGTGGCACTTCCACACTAGGTACATGCACGCCGCACACATCATCGCGCAGCATTCACTCCCACGAGTCCGCACATACCAAACTCGGGCCTGCACACCCCACGCATCAGGAACTACTAGGGACACATACATTCCCCATGCATTCCTATGGGAGGGCAGGCCTATCTCACCACATGCACTCAGAGCACGCACGCACTTTACCCTGGGACACAGGGAAAGTGCGCAGAGACCAAACAATCACCACACCAAGCCACCAATAAAAAGCCAAAAAGTCCAGGGGTGAACCTGCCAGAAGGGCCAAGTCCAACAACCACCCTCAGCACGTCCCCCTACACTACCAGAACACCACTGCACTGCCCTAATTCCTGAAACACCACCCCCAGCACGACCCCCTACACGGCCTGAACACCACTGCTCTGCCCTAAACGCTGAAACACCACCCCCAGCAGGTCCCCCTACACAACCTGAACACCACTGCTCTGCCCAAAACCCTGAAACACCAGCATGACCCCTATACTGCCCGAACACAACTGCACTGCCCTAAACCCTGAAACCCGTAGCCCCAGCACGACCCGTTACACTGCCCGCACACCACTGCACTGCCCTAAACCCTGAAACACCACCTCCAGCACGACTCCCTACACTGCACTAACACCTCTGCACTGCCCTGAACCCTTAAACACCACCCCAGCACGACCCCCTACACTGCCCGAACACCACTGCACTGCCCTAAACCCTGAAACACCACCCCCAGCACGACCACCTACACTGCCCGAAAAGCACTGCACTGCCCTAAACCCTGAAACACCACCCCCAGCACGACCCCCTACACTGCCCGAACACCACTGCACTGCCCTAAACCCTGAAACATCACCCCCAGCATGACTCCAACACTGCCCGAACACCACTGCACTGCCCTAAACCCTGAAACACCACCCCCAGCATGACCCCCTACACTGCCTGAACACCACTGCACTGCCCTATACCCTGAAACACCACCCACCTGCACGACCCCCTACACTGCCTGAACACCCCTGCACTGCCATAAACCCTGAAACACCACCCCCAGCAAGAACCCCTACACTGCCCGAACACCTCTGCACTGCCCTGAACCCTGAAACACCACCCCCCAGCAGGACCCCCTACACTGCCTGAACACCACTGCCCTAATCCCTGAAACACCACCCCAGCAAGAACCCCTAGAATGCCCGAAAACCACTGCACTGCCCTAAACCCTGAAACACCACCCCCTGCACGGCCCCCTGCACTGCCCGAACATCACTGCACTGCCCTAAACCCTGAAACACCACCCCCTGCACGATCCCCTACACTGCCCGAACACCACTGCACTGCCCTAAACCATGAAACACCACTCCCAGGACGAACCCCTACACTGCCCGAACACCACTGCACTGCCCTAAACCCTGAAACACCACGCCCTGCAAGACCCCCTACACTGCCCGAACACCACTGCCCTAAACCCTGAAATGCCACCCTCTTCAAGACCCTCTACACTGCCCGAACACCATTGCACTGCCCTAAACCCTGAAATGCCACCCCCAGCACGACCCCCTACACTGCCCAAACACCACTGCTCTGCCCTAAACCCTGAAACACCAGTCCCAGCATGACCCCCTACACTGCCCGAACTCCACTGCACTGCCCTAAACCCTGAAACACTAGCTCCAGCACGACACCCTACTTTGCCCGAACACCACTGCACTGCCCTAAACCGTGAAACACCAGCCTCAGCACTACCCCCTACACTGCCCGAACACCAGTGCACTGCCCTAAACCCTGAAACACCAGCCCCAGCACGACCCCCTCCACTGCCCGAACGCCACTGCTCTAAACCCTCAAACGCCTTCCCCTGCAAGACCCTCTACACTGCTCGAACACCACTGCAGCACTGCCCTAAACCCTGAAATGCCACCCCCTGCAAGACCCCCTATATTGCCCGAATACCACTGCTCTGCCCTAAACCCTGAAACACCACCCCAGCATGTCCTCTACACTCCCCGAACACTACTGCTTTGTCCTAAACTCTGAAACACCAGCAGCACCACAAAACCCTACACTGCCCGAACACCACTCCTCTGCCCTAAACCTTGAAACACCACCCCCTGCACGACCCCCTACACTGCCGGAACACCACTGCACTGCCCTAAACCCTGAAACACCACCTCCAGCAAGACCCCCTACACTGCCCGAACACCTCTGCACTGCCCTGAACCCTTAAACACCACCCCCCAGCACGACCCCCTACACTGCCCGTACACCACTGCACTGCCCTAAACCCTGAAATACCACCCCCAGCACGACCCCCTACACTGCCTGAAAACCACTTCACTGCCCTAAACCCTGAAACACCACCCCCCACACTACCCCCTACACTGCCCGAACAACACTGCACTGCCCTAAACCCTGAAACACCACCCCCAGCAAGATCCCCTACACTGCCCAAACACCTATGCACTGCCCTGAACCCTGAAACACCACCCCCAGCAAAACCCCTTACACTGCCTGAACACAACTGCCCTAAACCCTTAAACACCACCCACAGCACGACCTCCTACACTGCCCGAACATCACTGCACTGCCCTAAACCGTGAAACACCAGCCCCAGCACGACCCCCTACACTGCCCGAACACCACTGCACTGCCCTAAACCCTGAAACACCAGCCCCAGCACGACCGCCTACACTGCCCGAACGCCACTGCCCTAAACCCTGAAATGCCACCCCCTGCAAGACCTCCTATATTGCCCGAACACCACTGCACTGCCCTAAACCCTGAAACACCACCCCCAGCACGACCCCGTACACTGCCCGAACACCACTGCACTGCCCTAAACCCTGAATCACCACCCCATCACAACCCCCTGCACTGCCCGAACACCACTGCACTGCCCTAAACCCTAAAATACTACCCCCAGCATGAACCCCCACACTGCCCGAACACCACTTCACTGCCCTAAACCCTAAAACATCACCCCCTTCTCGACACACTACACTACCTGAACACCACTGCACTACCCTAAAACACCACCCCCAGCATGACCCTCAACACAGCCCGAACACCACTGCACTACCCTAAACCATAAAACACCAGCCCCAGCACGACCCCCTACACTGCCCGAACACCACTGCACTGCCCTAAACCCTGAAACACCACCCCATGCACGACACCCTACACTGCCCGAACACCACTGCTCTGCCCTAAACCCTAAAACACCACCCTCAGCACGTCCCCCTACACTGCCAGAACACCACTGCACTGCCCTAATTCCTGAAACACCACCCCCAGCACGACCCCCTACACGGCCTGAACACCACTGCTCTGCCCTAAACGCTGAAACACCACCCCCAGCAGGTCCCCCTACACAACCTGAACACCACTGCTCTGCCCAAAACCCTGAAACACCAGCATGACCCCCTATACTGCCCGAACACAACTGCACTGCCCTAAACCCTGAAACCCGTAGCCCCAGCACGACCCGTTACACTGCCCGCACACCACTGCACTGCCCTAAACCCTGAAACACCACCCCCAGCACGACACCCTACACTGCACTAACACCTCTGCACTGCCCTGCACCCTTAAACACCACCCAAGCACGACCCCCTACACTGCCCGAACACCACTGCACTGCCCTAAACCCTGAAACACCACCCCCAGCACGACCACCTACACTGCCCGAAAAGCACTGCACTGCCCTAAACCCTGAAACACCACCCACAGCACGACCCCCTACACTGCCCGAACACCACTGCACTGCCCTAAACCCTGAAACACCACCCCCAGCAAGATCCCCTACACTGCCCGTACACCTCTGCACTGCCCTGAACCCTGAAACACCATCCCCAGCAAAACACCTTACACTGCCTGAACACCACTGCCCTAAACCCTTAAACACTACCCACAGCACGACCCCCTACACTGCCCGAACACCACTGCACTGCCCTAAACCGTGAAACACCAGCCCCAGCACGATCCCCTACACTACACGAACACCACTGCACTGCCCTAAACCCTGAAACACCAGCCAGAGCACGACCCCCTCCACTGCCCGAACGCCACTGCTCTAAACCCTGAAACGCCTTCCCCTGCAAGACCCTCCACACTGCCCAAACACCACTGCAACACTGTCCTAAACCCTGAAATGCCACCCCCTGCAAGACCCCCTATATTGCCCGAACACCACTGCACTGCCCTAAACCCTGAAACAGCACCCCCAGCACGACCCCCTACACCACTGCACTGCCCTAAACCCTGAATCACCACCCCAGCACAACCCCCTGCACTGCCCGAACACCACTGCACTGCCCTAAACCCTAAAATACTACCCCCAGCATGACCCCCCACACTGCCCGAACACCACTTCACTGCCCTAAACCCTAAAACATCACCCCCTTCACGACACCCTACACTACTGGCACACCACTGCACTACCCTCAAACACCACCCCCAGCATGACCCTCAACACAGCCCGAACACCACTGCACTACCCTAAATCATAAAACACCAGCCCCAGCACGACCCCCTACACTGCCCGAACACCACTGCACTGCCCTAAACCTAAAACACCAGCCCCAGCACGACCCCTCACACTGCCTGAACAACACTGCACTGCCCAGAACCCTTAAACACCACCCCCAGCAAGACCCCCTATACTGCCTGAACACCACTGCCCTAAACCCTGAAACACTACCCCAGCATGACCCCCTACACTGCCCGAAAACCACTGCACTGCACTGCCCTAAAACCTGAAACACCACCCCCTGCACGACCCCCTACACTGCCCGAACACCACTGCTCTGCCCTAAACCCTAAAACACCACCCTCAGCACATCCCCCTACACTGCCAGAACACCACTGCACTGCACTAAACCCTGAAACACCACCCCCCTGCACGACCCCCTACACTGCCCGAACACCACTGCACTGCCATAAACCCTGAAACACCACCCCCTGCACGACACCCTACACTGCCCGAACACCATTGCACTGCCATAAACCCTGAAACACCACCCCCAGCAAGACCCCCTACACTGCCCGAACACCTCTGCACTTCCCTGAACCCTGAAACACCACCCCCAGCCAGACCCCCTACACTGCCTGAAAACCACTGCCCTAATCCCTGAAACACCACCCCAGCAAGAACCCCTAGAATGCCGGAAAACCACTGCACTGCCCTAAACCCTGAAACACCACCCCCTGCACAGCCCCCTGCACTGCCCGAACACCACTGCACTGTCCTAAACCCTGAAACACCACCCCCTGCACGATCCCCTACACTGCCCGAACACCACTGCACTGCCCTAAACCCTGAAACATCACCCCCAGCATTACTCCTACACTGCCCGAACACCACTGCACTGCCCTAAACCCTAAAACACCACCCCCAGCACAACCCCCCACACTGCCCGAACACCGCTGCACTGCCCTAAACCTTTAAACACCACCCCCAGCAAGATCCCCTACACTGCCCGTACACCTCTGCACTGCCCTGAACCCTGAAACACCATCCCCAGCAAAACACCTTACACTGCCTGAACACCACTGCCCTAAACCCTTAAACACTACCCACAGCACGACCCCCTACACTGCCCGAACACCACTGCACTGCCCTAAACCATGAAACACCAGCCCCAGCACGATCCCCTACACTACCCGAACACCACTGCACTGCCCTAAACCCTGAAACACCAGCCCGAGCACGACCCCCTCCACTGCCTGAACGCCACTGCTCTAAACCCTGAAACGCCTTCCCCTGCAAGACCCTCCACACTGCCCAAACACCACTGCAACACTGTCCTAAACCCTGAAATGCCACCCCCTGCAAGACCCCCTATATTGCCCGAACACCACTGCACTGCCCTAAACCCTGAAACAGCACCCCCAGCACGACCCCCTACACCACTGCACTGCCCTAAACCCTGAATCACCACCCCAGCACAACCCCCTGCACTGCCCGAACACCACTGCACTGCCCTAAACCCTAAAATACTACCCCCAGCATGACCCCCCACACTGCCCGAACACCACTTCACTGCCCTAAACCCTAAAACATCACCCCCTTCACGACACCCTACACTACTGGCACACCACTGCACTACCCTCAAACACCACCCCCAGCATGACCCTCAACACAGCCCGAACACCACTGCACTACCCTAAACCATAAAACACCAGCCCCAGCACGACCCCCTACACTGCCCGAACACCACTGCACTGCCCTAACCCTAAAACACCAGCCCCAGCACGACCCCTCACACTGCCTGAACACCACTGCACTGCCCAGAACCCTTAAACACCACCCCCAGCAAGACCCCCTATACTGCCTGAACACCACTGCCCTAAACCCTGAAACACTACCCCAGCATGACCCCCTACACTGCCCGAAAACCACTGCACTGCACTGCCCTAAAACCTGAAACACCACCCCCTGCACGACCCCCTACACTGCCCGAACACCACTGCTCTGCCCTAAACCCTAAAACACCACCCTCAGCACATCCCCCTACACTGCCAGAACACCACTGCACTGCACTAAACCCTGAAACACCACCCCCCTGCACGACCCCCTACACTGCCCGAACACCACTGCACTGCCATAAACCCTGAAACACCACCCCCTGCACGACACCCTACACTGCCCGAACACCACTGCACTGCCATAAACCCTGAAACACCACCCCCAGCAAGACCCCCTACACTGCCCGAACACCTCTGCACTGCCCTGAACCCTGAAACACCACCCCCAGCCAGACCCCCTACACTGCCTGAAAACCACTGCCCTAATCCCTGAAACACCACCCCAGCAAGAACCCCTAGAATGCCCGAAAACCACTGCACTGCCCTAAACCCTGAAACACCACCCCCTGCACAGCCCCCTGCACTGCCCGAACACCACTGCACTGTCCTAAACCCTGAAACACCACCCCCTGCACGATCCCCTACACTGCCCGAACACCACTGCACTGCCCTAAACCCTGAAACATCACCCCCAGCATTACTCCTACACTGCCCGAACACCACTGCACTGCCCTAAACCCTAAAACACCACCCCCAGCACAACCCCCCACACTGCCCGAACACCGCTGCACTGCCCTAAACCCTAAAACCCCACCCCATCATGACACCCTACACTGCTCGAACACCACTGCACTGCCCTAAACCCTGAAACACCACCCCAGCACGACCCCTTACACTGCCCGAACACCACTGCACTGCCCCAAACCCTAAAACACTACCCCCAGCATGACCCCCCACACTGCCCGAACACCACTTCACTGCCCTAAACCCTAAAACACCACCACCTGCACGACGACCTACACTACCAGAACACCACTGCACTACCCTAAAAACACCACCCCTACCATGACCCTCGACACTGCCCGTATACCACTGCACTACCCTAAACCATAAAACACCAGCCCCAGCACGACCCCCTACACTTCCTGAACACCACTGCACTGCCCTAACCCTAAAACACCAGCCCCAGAACGACCCCTCACACTGCCCGAACACCACTGCACGGCCCTAAAACCTGAAACACCAGCCCGAGCACGACCCCCTACACTGCCCGAACACCACTGCACTGCCCTAAACCCTAAAACACCAGCCCCAGCACGTCCCCCTACACTGCCTGAACACCACTGCTCTGCCCTAAACTCTGAAACACCAGCCCCAGCACGACCCCCTACACTGCCCGAACACCACTGCACTGCCCTTAACCCTAAAACACCAGCCCCAGCACGACCCCCTCCACTGCCCGAACACCACTGCCCTAAACCCTGAAACGCCTACCCCTGCAAAACCCTCTACACTGCCCGAACACCACTGCACCACTGCCCTAAATCCTGAAATGCCATCCCCTGCAAGACCTCCTATATTGCCCGAACACCACTGCACTGCCCTAAACCCTGAAACACCACCCCCAGCATGACCCCCTACACTGCCCGAACACCACTGCACTGCCCTAAACCCTGAAACACAACCCCAGCACGACCCCTTACACTGCCCGAACACCACTGCGCTGCCCAAAACCCTAAAACACTACCCCCAGCATGACCCCCCACACTGCCCGAACACCACTTTACTGCCCTAAACCCTAAAACACCACCCCCTGCACGATGATCTACACTACCAGAACACCACTGCACTACCCTAAAAACACCACCCCTACCATGAGCCTCGACACTGCCCGAACACCTCTGCACTACCCGTAACAATAAAACACCAGCCCCAGCACGACCCCCTACACTGCCCGAACACCACTGCACTGCCCTAACCCTAAAACACCAGCCCCAGAACGACCCCTCACACTGCCCGAACACCACTGCACGGCCCTAAAACCTGAAACACCAGCCCCAGCATGACCCCCTACACTGCCCGAACACCACTGCACTGCCCTAAACCCTAAAACACCAGCCCCAGCACGCCCCCCTACCCTGCCCGAAAACCACTGCACTGCCCTAAACCCTGAAACACCACCCCCAGCATGACCCCCTACACTGCCCGAACACCACTGCACTGCCCTAAACCCTGAAACACCACCCCCCTGTATGACCCCCTACACTGCCTGAACACCACTGCACTGCCCTAAACCCTGAAACACCACCCCCAGCATGACCCCCTACACTGCCCGAACACCTCTGCACTGCCCTGTACCTTGAAACACCACCCCCAGCAAGAACCTCTACACTGCCTGAACACCACTGCCCTAAACCCTGAAACACCACCCCAGCAAGACCCCCTACACCGCCCGAAAACCAATGTGTTGGACTTGGCCCTTCTGGCAGGTTCACCCCTGAACTTTTGGCTTTTTATTGGTGACTTGGTGTGGTGATTTTTGGTTTCTGCGCACTTTCCCTGTGTCCCAGGGTAAAGTGCGTGCGCACTCTGAGTGCATGTGGTGAGATAGGCCTGCCCTCCCATAGGAATGCATGGGGAATGTATGTGTCCCTAGTAGTTCCTGATGCGTGGGGTGTGCAGGCCCGAGTTTGGTATGTGCGGACTCGTGTGATTGAATGCTGCGCGATGATGTGTGCGGCGTGCATGTACCTAGTGTGGAAGTGCCACTTCTAGAAGTGGGCACTTCTGTGTGCAGTGTGTCTGGCGTGTGATTGGCTGGAGCTGGCTGGTGAGCCTGGCTCCAGGAGTCTGGTTGGGTCTGCCCCAGTGGTGAGTGTGGGATTAGCATGCTGATGGCTGGGGAGGAGTGCACCTTGGACCTGAATAGGGCAGGGCTTTCCCCACACAATGCTGGCTCCGCCCCCTGTGGTGCGACTGACGACCTTAGCCCTGCCAGTGAATAGAGTTAGGGGCTGAGCACATCAAGGGTGCTCCCCAACCAGCTGCGACTGGTTTTCCCCCTCACCCTGAACCAAGAACAAAGGGTTTTAGTGTATAAAAATGGGGCTGTGTACCCACAGAAACTGTTCTCTTCCAGGATCCTGAGAGGGGCTGCTGCTGCTGGAGGCCAGGAGGAAGCGCCACTTTGGACTGCCTTCCTGCCTGAAGGGCCCAGTGAGCTGGCCCCTGGCCCAGCCTTGCCCCCTGCCCACCTCCCTAAGAACTTGGCTGGACTTTTGTGCTTACTGGCACCCCAAAGCGCCTGGAAGCGCTTTTATTTTACTTATAGCGCTAGGAGCGCTTTAAGTGTGGCTAGCAACGCGGCGCTGCACCTATTAGCGAGGGAACCCCGACGTAGGGATTCCCTGCTATTTTGCAATATTCCGAGCGGGTGCCCACCCCGCATTGTTGCACTGGTTGGCGGGTGCCTACCCCGCTTATTTGTAGATTTCCGGCGGGTGCCCACCCCGCCGTACATCAACGAGGGAGCCTACCCCTCTTATGGCCGAAATTTAGAATCACCGCTGCAGCCCGGTCCGGGGGAAGCCCAGGAAGTCAGGCAACGCTGACTGGGACGTGGGCGGGACTTCGAAGCAGGAAGCGACGAGAGCCCACCTCGCGCTCCTGCACTGGCCGGAAGAGAAAGAGGAATCGGGAAGCTCGGAGCCCGGCAGGCTCCGCTCCCAAGTCCCGGGTCCCAGGAGGGAGCCCGGGCGAAAGGAAGGTCCGCGCTGCAGGAGGAGGCACCCGAGCGAGGAGACGCCGCCTCTCAGGCCAAGGTGAATGCGGGCGTCCCCGTGGGTCTCTCCCCTGCGGCACTCATAGTTCCTTGCAGCCCGCTTCCTGAGCCCGAGTGAAGCTCCAACGAAGGGGGCCTCCCTAGCTTACTGAGTCCCCCGAGCGGGACTCCAACATATGCGGGGGCAGATCGTTGAGCGCAGAGGTCGCTCCAACGACGGGGGTGATTTGAGCTGCGAGGGCCCCAGAGAGGGGGCCCCCACCTATCCCTGCCTGGTTAAGAGCCGGTTGAGGCTCCAACGTGAACGGGGCATAACAGTGTTTAGAGCCTGCGAGGCTCAAGGGGCACATTATTGTTTTAAGAGCCTGTGAGGCTCACGAGTTCCCCGGAGTGGAACTCCAACACGTGGGCACATTGGTTGTCAGAGCCTGCGAGGCTCACGAGTCCCCCGAGTGGGACTCCATCGTTGTTTTAGAGTGCTCGTGCGCTCCACCGAACGGGGCCAGCCATATTTGTTTAGAGCGCTGGTGCGCTCCAACACTTGGGGGCATTCCCTTTGGCAGAGCCCAGGGAGGCTCCGAGGCATGCCCGATTGGTTTTAGGAAGGCACAGTGGTGCCCCAGCATTTCACCAGTTGCCCAGCACTTAGTGGGCAACTGCTACGTGTAGGTTGTGCTTTGTGCGCCCTGGTTTGCGCAGCCTGCGCAGGCGCGCCCTGACTCTGCTGGACATAGGGCGTCCTTGCCCCTACAAGGCCAGTTGGCCTAGGGACTGCCACAGGTGGTGGCTTATGTGAGTTTCCCGCTATGGTTCCTAACCTGCACCTCTGAATGTATTTTTATGCGTCATGTGCCTTGTTTTACACCGCTGAATGTATTTTATGCATCATGTGTTTTCCTTCCTTACACCTCTGAATGTGATGCATCATGTGTAATGTGCGTTTACCCCTACAGGTATTGTGATACTTTGGTGGTTGTTTGTTTTCTCCTAGTACAGGTGGTGCTAGTGAGGTCCTGGTTCCCTGCGCGATATTCTCCTAAGGTGGTTAGGGTTGCGTAGGTGGTACTTACCAGATACCAGTAGTTACTGGTTGTGTGCTACATGTTCTATTTTTGTGCTACAGTAATTTTATTCCTACGTTCTAAGTGCTATTTCTATAAAGAGCTAATTCCTGACAGTGGTCCATGTGGCCCTGTCCCCTGTACATATAATCCCTTGTAAATTCTGCCCGTGCCTGTTGGCACATTGTAAAGTGTGTGTTTTTATCTAATGTGTTGTGGTATAATACAAAGGTTATTTTTTTATAATACCTTGTGTGGAGTTTCCTTTGTGGTGGGCCTTGGGTGTTGTTGCTGGGTGCGCGCGCAAACGCTTTACACATCGCCTCAGGGATAAGCCTGACTGCTCGTGCCAAGCTACCAAGGGGGTGAGCAGGGGTTATCTTTGGCGTGTAACTTCCTTGCCCTGACTAGAGTGGTGGTTTCTGCCTGACCTTGGCGCAAGCCTTAGCCAACCAGAAATCGCCATTGCTAACATTGGTGATCAGCGGTGGGATTTGGACTTGCGTTTGCGCTGTACCGCAGCGGCAACTGGCCGCACTACAAAACTCTGCATTTAGATAAATCACATGGTATAGGGATTATTGTTCTAAGGTTGCTTTTAATTGTCATTTCTTTGGAAATGTGTTTCTTGTGCACTGTGAGTGAGGTGTCCCTAGCTCGGGAGGGTAGATCATCCCCCTAAGTGCATTGTGTTTTCTGGATTCACCAGAGGGTGGGATCCAGTGGTGGCAGCATAATAGTGTCCAGTACATTTGTTCCCCGCCCTGCGCCCAGAGTTGGTACCTGTGTCACTTATGGTCAGGTTGAGGAATCAGGGGTGGTAGAAACTGCCTTACCAGTCCGAGGGGAGGGTTGTGTGTGGATGAATGGTGTGTGGCACTAGGCAAGTGAGTGTGAGTTCCCTGGGATAGAGAGCTTGCTGAATCTTTTTGTGAATTGTGTGCTATTGTTAAGCTCAGACCCCTAGGCTCCCTGTGTAATCTTTTCTCGAGAACGTCCGCCAAAATGGAGCCAGCTTTTGATTTCTGTGATCTGTTTGGGTACAGTATGTTGGAGTTGGTAAGGTTCTGTGAAGAGAGAGACATAGGGGTGGATGAGTCAGACTCTCAGTCCGAACTTAGAAGCAGCCTGATCCTATGGCAAAAGGGTTAATGGGTTCTTGAGCGCAGTAGGATAAGGGCCCGGGCCTCACACCAGGAGGGTGGTGGGTCTGTGGGGAGCCCTGAAGATTCAGAAGAGGAGGAAGAAAGTGACCTGACAGGGACGCCAGTAGATAGCGAAGACCCCATAGATAGGGAGCCCCTTTCTGGGTCCAGTGTCAGGAGCAGCACCCCATCCCTTTCCCTGTCCCCAGAGGAGTGGATGGATAGGAGGGAAGAAAGGGAGCATCAGCTGGCCATGGAGAAGCTCAGGTTAGAGCATGCCAAGGAGATGGCGCAGCTGAATGTGGAGGAGAAAAAGTTTGAGACCGAGAGGGTCTTAACGGAGGAGAGGATAGCGGAGGCTGAGAGGGCCTTCCCCAGGGAGAAATTAGCTCTGGAGGGTAAGTTGTCCCCTGAGCGCAGTTGTAGTTGTCTGGGCTCCCCAGGGAGGGTAGAGTCCAGTGGTGGCAGCGAGATAAAGTCCAGTGCAGGAAGTCCTATTCCCAGTTCACCCAGTCTGGTACCTGTTTCCCAAGAAGAGGAGAATAGGTTGAAATTCAGGGGCAGTAGGAAGCTGTCTCACCAGTCTTGGGACACGTTTGTGGGTGAATGTGAGGATGCACTGGATGATTGGTTAAGGGTAAACACAAAACGGGATTTTGACGGACTGTATGCTCTGGTTATCAAAGAGCAGCTATGCAGTAGTTTTTATCCCGGATTGCGCCAACACCTGTTGGGATGTGACGCCTTGGATGCTTGGGACCTTGCAGAGGAAGCAGACCGCTGGGAAAGTGCCCCAGGTTCTGATGAGGCATGGGAGAGTACTTCCAGCAGTAGTGGCTCCGGTATCTTCCCGTCCTGGATGGGGGTGGAGGTTCAGAGCAGCCCGGCTAGGTCCCAGAGTAGTGAGAAGGGTGTAGGGGGTCACGGCCTATCTGAGTGGAGTAGGCGTGAGTGTGTGACTTTGAGTCCCTAGAGGCCCGAAACCCAGTCTCAGTACATGGATGGTTTCTTCAGGGAACACCAGGTTGGGGGCCTTGGCTGTCCTGTGAGTCCATTTGAGGAGGATCACCTAGTGTATGGAGGACCTGGAGCGTCTGTAAATAGAGCTCCTGAGGTTCTGATGTCTGGCAGTACCGCTCCAGTAGGGAGGGTACAGAAGTCCAGCGAGAGGAGTGGCATGGGGCTGTGTTCCCCGGTGGAGGAGCCAGTGGGTCAGGGACCAGCCGGGAGGGCTGAGTCTCCCAGAGGTGACCATGGTGACCCCACGTCTGTCCTGGGGGATCTTCGCGCACTGTCAGGTGGACAGGGGACGGGAAATCTGCACCAGGCAGACTGTCACGTAACATATGAGGAATATGTTACTCTCGGGGGGATGGTGTGTAAGTCCCCAGAAGTCCTGGAGTTGCCAGGCAATTATTCCACCAAAGGTTCTAGACCCGAGGTTGGGAGGCCAGGTTCAGGATCAGCCTGACCTGAAGGGTAGGACTACTGTAACAAGTGTCCTGACCGGTTCTTCTTCCAGAGCTACCGCCCCAGTTGGTAGGCAGCAGGACTCTGGAAGGGGGTGCAGAGGGTGGGAGAGCCCACCTCTGACCCCGGTGCAACCTGAGGGGTTAAACCCTAGGTTGGGAGACCAGTTCTCAGGGAGGGGTCCTGAGCTGGTAGGTGAGTTGCGTTACGGGGTCGCCTCTCAGAGGAAGAGAGGGCGGAACCCTAAAAGAAGAGGTAGGGGGAGGAGAGCCTCTCCTGTGACTTTTGGTCAGCTTGAGGGTACAGACCCTAGGCTGGAGGATCAGTGGCAGTTTAGAACTGCCCTGATGAGGGGTAGAGTGGAGAATGGCTGCTATGTGCCAGGGGTTACTACCCCCCACTCTGTGATTAGGCAAAGACCGGTGGCACCTGGGTTGCCTAGGGCCTGGTCTTGGCCGCGGACAGCTTGGGAGTACCAGTGGGGTAGCCCAGTTGGTCCAGACAGTGGTGTTAGAAAGAGTTCCATGGGTTCACCGTGGCGTACAACCGGAGGGTGTCCCTGCAGTTGCGGGCCCGCGTCCGTGTTCTATCGCCCCAAGCATCTGCTCCCATCAAGGGTGCTCCCCAACCAGCTGCGACTGGTTTTCCCCCTCACCCTGAACCAAGAACAAAGGGTTTTAGTGTATAAAAATGGGGCTGTGTACCCACAGAAACTGTTCTCTTCCAGGATCCTGAGGGGGGCTGCTGCTGCTGGAGGCCAGGAGGAACTGCCACTTTGGACTGCCTTCCTGCCTGGAGGGCCCAGTGAGCTGGCCCCTGGCCCAGCCTTGCCCCTTGCCCACCTCCCTAAGAACTTGGCTGGACTTTTGTGCTTACTGGCACCCCAAAGTGCCTGGAAGCGCTTTTATTTTACTTATAGCGCTAGGAGCGCTTTAAGTGTGGCTAGCAACGCGGCGCTGCACTTATTAGCAAGGGAACCCCGACGTAGGGATTCCCTGCTATTTTGCAATATTCCGAGCGGGTGCCCACCCCGCATTGTTGCACTGGTTGGCGGGTGCCTACCCCGCTTATTTGCAGATTTCCGGCGGGTGCCCACCCCGCCGTACATCAACGAGGGAGCCTACCCCTCTTATGGCCGAACTTTAGAATCACCGCTGCAGCCCGGTCCGGGGGAAGCCCAGGAAGTCAGGCAACGCTGACTGGGACGTGGGCGGGACTTCGAAGCAGGAAGCGATGAGAGCCCACCTCGCGCTCCTGCACTGGCCGGAAGAGAAAGAGGAATCGGGAAGCTCGGAGCCCGGCAGACTCCGCTCCCAAGTCCCGGGTCCCAGGAGGGGGCCCGGGCGAAAGGAAGGTCCGCGCTGCAGGAGGAGGCATCCGAGCGAGGAGACGCCGCCTCTCAGGCCAAGGTGAATGCGGGCGTCCCCGTGGGTCTCTCCCCTGTGGCACTCATAGTTCCTTGCAGCCCGCTTCCTGAGTCCGAGTGATGCTCCAACGAAGGGGGCCTCCCTAGCTTACTGAGTCTCCCGAGCGGGACTCCAACATATGCGGGGGCAGATCGTTGAGCGCAGAGGTCGCTCCAACGACGGGGGTGATTTGAGCTGCGAGGGCCCCAGAGAGGGGGCCCCCACCTATCCCTGCCTGGTTAAGAGCCGGTTGAGGCTCCAACGTGAACGGGGCATAACATTGTTTAGAGCCTGCGAGGCTCAAGGGGCACATTATTGTTTTAAGAGCCTGTGAGGCTCACGAGTTCCCCGGAGTGGAACTCCAACACGTGGGCACATTGGTTGTCAGAGCCTGCGAGGCTCACGAGTCCCCCGAGTGGGACTCCATCGTTGTTTTAGACGCTCGTGCGCTCCACCGAACGGGGCCAGCCATATTTGTTTAGAGCGCTGGTGCGCTCCAACACTTGGGGGCATTCCCTTTGGCAGAGCCCAGGGAGGCTCCGAGGCATGCCCGATTGGTTTTAGGAAGGCACAGTGGTGCCCCAGCATTTCACCAGTTGCCCAGCACTTAGTGGGCAACTGCTACGTGTAGGTTGTGCTTTGTGCGCCCTGGTTTACCGCAGCCTGCGCAGGCGCGCCCTGACTCTGCTGGACATAGGGCGTCCTTGCCCCTACAAGGCCAGTTGGCCTAGGGACTGCCACAGGTGGTGGCTTATGTGAGTTTCCCGCTATTTTTCCTAACCTGCACCTCTGAATGTATTTTTATGCGTCATGTGCCTTGTTTTACACCGCTGAATGTATTTTA
Organism: Triturus cristatus; assembly: GCF_964204655.1. NCBI lineage: Eukaryota > Metazoa > Chordata > Amphibia > Caudata > Salamandridae > Triturus > Triturus cristatus. Next base: position 69,859 of record NW_028187549.1, read on the forward strand.
TGCATCATGTGTTTTCCTTCCTTACACCTCTGAATGTGATGCATCATGTGTAATGTGCGTTTACCCCTACAGGTATTGTGATACTTTGGTGGTTGTTTGTTTTCTCCTAGTACAGGTGGTGCTAGTGAGGTCCTGGTTCCCTGCGCGATATTCTCCTAAGGTGGTTAGGGTTGCGTAGGTGGTACTTACCAGATACCAGTAGTTACTGGTTGTGTGCTACATGTTCTATTTTTGTGCTACAGTAATTTTATTCCTACGTTCTAAGTGCTATTTCTACAAAGTGCTAATTCCTGACAGTGGTCCATGTGGCCCTGTCCCCTGTACATATAATCCCTTGTAAATTCTGCCCGTGCCTGTTGGCACATTGTAAAGTGTGTGTTTTTATCTAATGTGTTGTGGTATAATACAAAGGTTATTTTTTTATAATACCTTGTGTGGAGTTTCCTTTGTGGTGGGCCTTGGGTGTTGTTGCTGGGTGCGCGCGCAAACGCTTTACACATCGCCTCAGGGATAAGCCTGACTGCTCGTGCCAAGCTACCAAGGGGGTGAGCAGGGGTTATCTTTGGCGTGTAACTTCCTTGCCCTGACTAGAGTGGTGGTTTCTGCCTGACCTTGGCGCAAGCCTTAGCCAACCAGAAATCGCCATTGCTAACACAATGCACTGCCCTAAACCCTGAAACACCACCCCCTGCACGACCCCCAACACTGCCCGAACACCACTTCACTGCCTTAAGCCCTAAAACACTACCCCCGCACGACACCCTACACTACCTGAACACCACTGCTCTGACCTAAAACACCACCCCTAGCATGACCCCCAACACTGCCACGAACACCACTGCACTACCCTAAACCATAAAACACCAGCCCCAGCACAACCCCCTACACTGCCCGAACACCACTGCACTGGCCTAACCCTTACACACCAGCCCCAGTACGACCAACTACACTGCCCGAACACCACTGCACTGCCCTAAACCCTAAAACATCAGCCCCAGCATGACCCCTCACACTGCTCGAACACCACTGCACGGCCCTAAACCCTGAAACACCAGCCACAGCACGACCCCCTACACTGCCTGAACACCACTGCACTGCCCTAAACCCCGAAACACCACCCCCAGCACGACCCCATCCACTGCCTGAACACCACTGCCCTAAACCCTGAAACGCCTTCCCCTGCAAGACCCTCTACACAGCCCAAACACCACTGCACCACTGCCCTAAACCCTGAAATGCCACCCCCAGCAAGACCCCCTATATTGCCCGAACACCACTGCACTGCCCTAAACCCTGAAACACCACCCCAGCACGACCCCCTACACTGCCCGAACACCAGTGCACTGCCCTAAATCCTAAAACACTACCCCCAGCATGACCCCCCACACTTCCCTAACACCACTTCACTGCCCTAAACCCTAAAACACCACCCCCTGCGCAACGAACTACACTACCAGAACACCACTGCACTACCCTAAAAACACCACCCCTACCATGACCCTGAACACTGCCCGAACACCACTGCACTACCCTAAACCATAAAACACCAGCCCCAGCATGACCCCCTACACTGCCCGAACACCACTGCACTGCCCTAACCCTAAAACACCAGCCCCAGAACGACCCCTCACACTGCCCGAACACCACTGCACGGCCCTAAAACCTGAAACACCAGCCCCAGCACGACCCCCTACACTGCCCGAACACCACTGCACTACCCTAAACTGTAAAACACCAGCCCCAGCACGCCCCCCTACACTTCCCGAAAACCACTGCACTGCCCTAAACCCTGAAGCACCACCCCCAGCATGACCCCCTACACTGCCCGAACACCACTGCACTGCCCTAAACCCTAAATCATCAGCCCCAGCATGACCCCTCACACTGCTCGAACACCACTGCACGGCCCTAAACCCTGAAACACCAGCCGCAGCACGACCACCTACACTGCCTGAACATCACTGCACTGCCCTAAACCCTGAAACACCACCCCCAGCATGACCCCCTCCACTGCCTGAACACCACTGCCCTAAACCCTGAAATGCCTTCCCCTGCAAGACCCTCTACACTGCCCGAACACCACTGCACCACTGCCCTAAACCCTGAAATGCCACCCCCTGCAAGACCCCCTATATTGCCCGAACACCACTGCACTGCCCTAAACCCTGAAACACCACCCCAGCATGACCCCCTACACTGCCCGAACACCACTGCACTGCCCTAAATCGAAAAACACTACCCCCAGCATGCCCCCCCCACACTGCCCGAACACCACTTCACTGCCCAAACCCTAAAACACCACCCCCTGCACGACGACCTACACTACCAGAACACCACTGCACTACCCTAAAAACACCACCCCTACCATGACCCTTGACACTGCCCGAACACCACTGCACTACCCTAAACCATAAAACACCAGCACCAGCATGACCCCCTACACTGCCCGAACACCACTGCACTGCCCTAACCCTAAAACACCAGCCCCAGAACAACCCCTCACACTGCCCGAACACCACTGCACTGCCCTAAAACCTGAAACACCAGCCCCAGCATGACCCACTACACTGCCCGAACACCACTGCACTGCCCTAAACCCTAAAACACCAGCCCCAGCACTCCTCCTACACTGCCCGAAAACCACTGCACTGCCCTAAACCCTGAAACACCACCCCCAGCATGACCCCCTACACTGCCCGAACACCACTGCACTGCCCTAAACCCTGAAACACCACCCCCCTGTATGACCCCCTACACTGCCTGAACACCACTGCACTGCCTAAACCCTGAAACACCACCCCCAGCAAGACCCCCTACATTGCCCGAACTCCTCTGCACTGCCCTGTACCCTGAAACACCACCCCCAGCAAGACCCTCTACACTGCCTGAACAACACTGCCCTAAACCCTGAAACACCACCCCAGCAAGACCTCCTACACCGCCCGAAAACCAATGCACTGCCCTAAACCCTGAAACACCACTCCCTGCACGACCCCCAACACTGCCCGAACACCACTTCACTGCCCTAAACCCTAAAACACTACCCCCAGCATGACACCCTACACTACCTGAACACCACTGCTCTGCCCTAAAACACCACCCCTAGCATGACCCCCAACACTGCCCGAACACCACTGCACTACCCTAATCCATAAAACACCAGCCCCAGCACAACCCCCTACACTTCCCGAACACCACTGCACTGGCCTAACCCTTAAACACCAGCCCCAGCACGACCACCTACACTGCCCGAACACCACTGCACTGCCGTAAACCCTAAAACATCAGCCCTAGCATGACCCCTCACACTGCTCGAACACCACTGCACGGCCCTAAACCCTGAAAAACCAGCCGCAGCACGACCCCCTACACTGCCTGAACACCACTGCACTGCCCTAAACCCTGAAACACCACCCCCAGCACGACCCCCTCCACTGCCTGAACACCACTGCCCTAAACCCTGAAACGCCTTCCCCTGCAAGACCCTCTACACTGCCCGAATACCACTGCACCACTGCCCTAAACCCTGAAATGCCACCCCCTGCAAGACCCCCTATATTGCCCGAACACCACTGCACTGCCCTAAACCCTGAAACACCACCCCAGCACGACCCCCTACACTGCCCAAACACCACTGCACTGCCCTAAATCCTAAAACACTACCCCCAGCACGACCCCCACACTGCCCGAACACCACTGCACTACCCTAAAACACCACCCCCAATTTGACCCTCAACACTGCCCGAACACCACTGCACTACCCTAAACCATAAAACACCAGCCCCAGCACGACCCCTCATACTGCCCGAACACCACTGGACTGCCCTAAACCCTGAAACAGCAGCCCCAGCACGACCCCCTACACTGCCCGAACACCACTGCACTGCCCTAAACCCTGAAACACCACCCCCAGCACGACCCCCTACACTGCCCGAACACCACTGCATTGCCCTAAACCCTGAAACACCACCCCCAGCACGACCTCCTACACTGCCCGAACACCTCTGCACTGCCCTGAACACTGAAACACCACCCCAGCAAGACCCCCTACACCGCCCGAAAACCAATGCACTGCCATAAACCCTGAAACACCACCCCCTGCATGACCCCCTACACTGCCCGAGCACGACTGCACTGCCCTAAACCCTGAAACACCATTCCCAGGATGACCCCCTACACTGCTCAAACACCACTGCTCTGCCCTAAACCCTAAAACACCACCCCCAGCACGTCCCCCTACACTGCCAGAACACCACTGCACTGCCCTAATTCCTGAAACACCACCACCAGCATGACCCCCTACACTGCGTGAACACCACTGCTCTGCCCTAAACCCTGAAACACAACCCCCAGCACTTCCCCCTACACTGCCTGGACACCACTGTTCTGTCCTAAACCCTGAAACACCAGCACAACCCCCTACACTGCCCGAACACCACTGTACTGCCCTAAACCCTGGAACACCAGAACCAGCACGACCCCCTACACTGCCCGCACACCACTGCACTGCCCTAAACCCTAAACCACCACCCCCAACACGACCCCCTACACTGCACGAACACCACTGCACTGCCCTAAATGCTGAAACACCACCCACAGCACGACCCCCTACACTACCCGCACACCACTGCACTGCCCTAAACCCTAAAACACCACACCCAGCACGACCCCCTACACTGCCCGAGCACCACTGCCCTAAACCCTGAAACACCACCCTCTGCAAGACCCCCTACACTGCCCGAACACCATTGCACTGCCCTAAACCCTGAAATGCCACCCCCAGCACGACCCCCTACACTGCCCAAACACCACTGCTCTGCCCTAAAGCCTGAAACACCAGTCCCAGCATGACACCCTATACTGCCCGAACTCCACTGCACTGCCCTAAACCCTGAAACACTAGCCCCAGCATGACCCCCTACACTGCCCGAACACCACTGCACTGCCCTAAACCCTGAAACACCAGCCACAGCATGACCCCCTAAATTGCCCGAACACCACTGCACTGCCCTAAACCCTGAAACACCAGCCCCAGCACGACCCCCTATACTGCCCGAACACCACTGCACTGCCCTAAACCCTGAAACACCACCCCAGCATGACCCCCTACAGTGCCAAAACACCACTGCACTGCCCTAAACCCTGAAACAGCACCCCCAGCAAGACCCCCTAAACTGCCTGAACACCACTGCTCTAAACCCTGAAACACCACCTCCAGCAAGACCCCCTACACTGCCCAAACACAACTGCACCACTGTCCTAAACCCTGAAATGCCACCCCCTGCAAGACCCCCTACATTGCCCAAACACCACTGCACTGCACTAAACCTTGAAACACCACTCCCAGCATTACCCCCTACACTGCCCAAACACCACTGCACTGCCTTAAACCCTGAAACACCACCCACAGTGTGACCCCCTACACTACCCTCACACCACTGCACTGCCCTAAACCCTGAAACACCACCCCAGCATGACCCCCTACACTGCCCGAAAACCACTGCACTGCCCTAAACCCTGAAACACCAGCCCCAGCACGACCCCTACACTGCCCGAACACCACTGCACTGCCCTAAACCCTGGAACACCACCCCCAGCATGAGCCCCTACACTGTCTGAACACCAGTGCACTGCCCTATACCCTGAAACACCACCCCCCTGCACGACCCCCTACACAGCCCGAAAACCTCTGCACTGGTCTGAACCCTGAAACACCACCCCCAGCAGGACCCACTACACTGCCTGAACACCACTGCCCTAATCCCTGAAACACTACCCCAGCAAGAACCCCTAGAATGCCCGAAAACCACTGCACGGCCCTAAACCCTGAAACACCACCCCCTGCACGGCCCCTGCACTGCTCGAACACAACTGCACTGCCCTAAACCCTGAAACACCACCCCCTGCACGATCCCCTACACTGCCCGAACACCACTGCACTGCCCTAAACCATAAAACACCACTCCCAGGATGAACCCCTATACTGCCGAAACACCACTGCTCTGCCCTAAACCCTAAAACATCACCCCCAGCACGACCCCCTCCACTGCCTGAACACCACTGCCCTAAACCCTGAAACGCCTTCCCCTGCAAGACCCTCTACACTGCCCGAATACCACTGCACCACTGCCCTAAACCCTGAAATGCCACCCCCTGCAAGACCCCCTATATTGCCCGAACACCACTGCACTGCCCTAAACCCTGAAACACCACCCCAGCACGACCCCCTACACTGCCCAAACACCACTGCACTGCCCTAAATCCTAAAACACTACCCCCAGCACGACCCCCACACTGCCCGAACACCACTGCACTACCCTAAAACACCACCCCCAATTTGACCCTCAACACTGCCCGAACACCACTGCACTACCCTAAACCATAAAACACCAGCCCCAGCACGACCCCTCATACTGCCCGAACACCACTGGACTGCCCTAAACCCTGAAACAGCAGCCCCAGCACGACCCCCTACACTGCCCGAACACCACTGCACTGCCCTAAACCCTGAAACACCACCCCCAGCACGACCCCCTACACTGCCCGAACACCACTGCATTGCCCTAAACCCTGAAACACCACCCCCAGCACGACCTCCTACACTGCCCGAACACCTCTGCACTGCCCTGAACACTGAAACACCACCCCAGCAAGACCCCCTACACCGCCCGAAAACCAATGCACTGCCATAAACCCTGAAACACCACCCCCTGCATGACCCCCTACACTGCCCGAGCACGACTGCACTGCCCTAAACCCTGAAACACCATTCCCAGGATGACCCCCTACACTGCTCAAACACCACTGCTCTGCCCTAAACCCTAAAACACCACCCCCAGCACGTCCCCCTACACTGCCAGAACACCACTGCACTGCCCTAATTCCTGACACACCACCACCAGCATGACCCCCTACACTGCGTGAACACCACTGCTCTGCCCTAAACCCTGAAACACAACACCAAGCACTTCCCCCTACACTGCCTGGACACCACTGTTCTGTCCTAAACCCTGAAACACCAGCACAACCCCCTACACTGCCCGAACACCACTGTACTGCCCTAAACCCTGGAACACCAGAACCAGCACGACCCCCTACACTGCCCGCACACCACTGCACTGCCCTAAACCCTAAACCACCACCCCCAACACGACCCCCTACACTGCACGAACACCACTGCACTGCCCTAAATGCTGAAACACCACCCACAGCACGACCCCCTACACTACCCGCACACCACTGCACTGCCCTAAACCCTAAAACACCACACCCAGCACGACCCCCTACACTGCCCGAGCACCACTGCCCTAAACCCTGAAACGCCACCCTCTGCAAGACCCCCTACACTGCCCGAACACCATTGCACTGACCTAAACCCTGAAATGCCACCCCCAGCACGACCCCCTACACTGCCCAAACACCACTGCTCTGCCCTAAAGCCTGAAACACCAGTCCCAGCATGACACCCTACACTGCCCGAACTCCACTGCACTGCCCTAAACCCTGAAACACTAGCCCCAGCACGACCCCCTACACTGCCCGAACACCACTGCACTGCCCTAAACCCTGAAACACCAGCCACAGCATGACCCCCTAAATTGCCCGAACACCACTGCACTGCCCTAAACCCTGAAACACCAGCCCCAGCACGACCCCCTATACTGCCCGAACACCACTGCACTGCCCTAAACCCTGAAACACCACCCCAGCATGACCCCCTACAGTGCCAAAACACCACTGCACTGCCCTAAACCCTGAAACAGCACCCCCAGCAAGACCCCCTAAACTGCCTGAACACCACTGCTCTAAACCCTGAAACACCACCTCCAGCAAGACCCCCTACACTGCCCAAACACCACTGCACCACTGTCCTAAACCCTGAAATGCCACCCCCTGCAAGACCCCCTACATTGCCCAAACACCACTGCACTGCACTAAACCTTGAAACACCACTCCCAACATTACCCCCTACACTGCCCAAACACCACTGCACTGCCTTAAATCCTGAAACACCACCCACAGTGTGACCCCCTACACTACCCTCACACCACTGCACTGCCCTAAACCCTGAAATACCACCCCAGCATGACCCCCTACACTGTCCGAAAACCACTGCACTGCCCTAAACCCTGAAACACCAGCCCCAGCACGACCCCTACACAGCCCGAACACCTCTGCACTGGTCTGAACCCTGAAACACCACCCCCAGCAGGACCCACTACACTGCCTGAACACCACTGCCCTAATCCCTGAAACACTACCCCAGCAAGAACCCCTAGAATGCCCGAAAACCACTGCACTGCCCTAAACCCTGAAACACCACCCCCTGCACGGCCCCTGCACTGCTCGAACACAACTGCACTGCCCTAAACCCTGAAACACCACCCCCTGCACGATCCCCTACACTGCCCGAACACCACTGCACTGCCCTAAACCATAAAACACCACTCCCAGGATGAACCCCTATACTGCCGAAACACCACTGCTCTGCCCTAAACCCTAAAACATCACCCCCAGCACGTCCCCCTACACTGCCAGAACACCACTGCACTGCCCTAATTCCTGAAACACCACCACCAGCACGACCCCCTACACTGCCTGAACACCACTGCTCTGCCCTAAACCCTGAAACACCACCCCCAGCACGTCCCCCTACACTGCCCGAACACCACTGCTCTGCCCTAAACCCTGAAATACCAGCACAACCCCCTACACTGCCCGAACACCACTGCACTGCCCTAAACCCTGAAGCACCATCCCCAGCACGACCCCCTACACTGCCCGCACTCCACTGCGCTGCCCTAAACCCTGAAACACCACCCCCAGCAAGACCCCCTACACTGCCCGAACACCACTGCTCTAAACCCTGAAATGTCACCCCCTGCAAGACCCTCTACACTGCCCGAACACTACTGCACCACTGCCCTGAACCCTAAAACGCCACCCCCTGGAAGACCCCCTACATTGCCCGAACACCGCTGCACTGCTCTAAACCCTGAAACATCATCCCCAGCACGACTCATACACTACCCGAACACCACTGCACTGCCCGAAACCCTGAAATACCACCCCCAGCATAACCCCCTACACTGCCCGAACACTACTGCACTGCCCTAAACCCTAAAACACCAGCCCCAGAACAACCCCCCACACTGCCCGAACACCACTGCACTGCCCTAAACCCTAAAACACGACCCCATCACGACACCCTACACTGCTCGATCACCACTGCACTGCCCAAAACCCTGAAACACCACCCCAGCACGACCCCTTACAAAGCCCGAACACCACTGCACTGCCCTAAACCCTAAAACACTACCCCCAGCACGACCCCCCCACACTGCCCGAACACCACTGCACTGCCCTAAACCCTAAAACACCACACCCTGCACGACACCCTACACTACCGGAACACCATTGCACTACCCTAAAACACCACCCCCAGCATGACCCTCAACACTGCCCGAACACCACTGCACTACCCTAAACCATAAAACACCAGCCCCAGCACAACCCTCTACACTGCCCGAACACCACTGCACTGCCCTAACCCTAAAACAACAGCCCCAGCATGACCCCTCACACTGCCCTAACACCACTGCACTGCCCTAAACCCTGAAACACCACCCCCTGTACGACCCGCTACACTGCCCGAACACCACTGCACTGCCCTAAACCCTAAAACACCACCCCAGGCAAGACCGCCTACATTGCCCGAACACCTCTGCACTGCTCTGAACCCTGAAACACCACCCCCAGCAAGACCCTCTACACTGTCTGATCACCACTGCCCTAAACCCTGAAACACCACCCCAGCAAGACCCCCTACACCGCCCGAAAACCAATGCACTGCCCTAAACCCTGAAACACCACCCCCTGCACGTCCACCTACACTGCTCGAACACCACTTCACTGCCCTAAACCCTAAAACACTACCCCCAGCACGACACCGTACATTACCAGAACACCACTGCACTACCCTAAAACACCACCCCCCAGAACAACCCCCTACACTGCCCGAACACCACTGCACTGCCCTAACCCTTAAAAACCAGCCCCAGCATGACCCCCTACACTGCCCAAACACCACTGCACTGCCCTAAACCCTATAACATCAGCCCCAGCATGACCCCTCACACTGCTCGAACACCACAGCACGGCCCAAAACCCTGAAACACGAGCCGCAGCACGACCCCCTACACTGCCTGAACACCACTGCACTGCCCTAAACCCTGAAACACCACCCCCAGCACGACCACCTACACTGCCCGAAAACCACTGCACTGCCCTAAACCCTGAAAAACCACGCCCCTGCACGACCCCCCTACACTGCCCGAACACCACTGCACTGCCCTAAACCCTGAAACACCACTCCAGCAAGACCCCCTACACTGCCGGAATACCTCTGCATTGCCCTGAAAGCTGAAACACCACCCCCAGCAAGACCCCCTTCACTGCCTGAACAACACTGCCCTAAACCCTTAAACACCACCCCAGCAAGACACCCTACGCTACCCGAAAACAACTGCACTGCCCTAAACCCTGAAATACAACCACCTGCACGACCCCCTACACTGCTCGAACACCACTGCACTGCTCTAAACCCTGAAACACCTCTGCCAGCATGACCCCCTACACTGCCTCAACACCACTGCTCTGCCCTAAACCCTGAAACACCACCCCCAGCACGTCCCCCTACACTGCCTGAACACCACTGCTCTGCCCTAAACTCAGAAATACCAGCCCCAGCACGACCCCCTACACTGCCCGAACACAACTGCACTGCCCAAAACCCTAAAACACCAGCCCCAGCATGACCCCCTCCACTGCCCGAACACCACTGCCCAAACCCTGAAATGCCTTCCCCTGTAAGACCCTCTACACTGCCCGAACACCACTGCACCACTGCCCTAAATCCTGAAATGCCACCCCCTGCAAGACCCCCTATATTGCCCGAACACCACTGCACAGCCCTAAACCCTGAAACACCACCCCCAGCACGACCCCCTACACTGCCCGAACACCACTGCACTGCCCTAAACCCTGAAACAGCACCCCAGCACGACCCACTACACTGCCCGAACACCACTGCACTGCCCTAAACCTTAAAACACTACCCCCAGCAGGACCCCCCACACTGCCCGAACACAACTTCACTGCCCTAAACCCTAAAACACCACCCCCTGCACGATACCCTTCACTACTGTAACACCACTGCACTACCCTAAAACACCACCCCCAACATGACCCTCAACACTGCCCGAACACCACTGCACTACCCTAAACCATAAAACACCAGCCCCAGCACGACCCCTACACTGCCCAAAAACCACTGCACTGCCCTAACCCTAAAACACCAGCCCCAGCACGACCCCTCACACTGCCCGAACACCACTGAACTGCCCTAAACCCTGCAACACCAGCCCCAGAACGACCCCCTACACTGCCCTAATACAACTGCACTGCCCTAAACCCTGAAACACCACCCCCAGCACGACCCCCTACACTGCCCGAACACCACTGCACTGCCCTAAACCCTGAAACACCACCCCCTGCATGACCCCCCACACTGCCTGAACACCACTGCACTGCCCTAAACCGTGAAACACCACCCCCAGCAAGACCCCCTATTGCCCGAACACCTCTGCACTGCCATGAACCCTGAAACACCACCCCCAGCAAGACCCTCTACATTGCCTGAACACCACTACCCTAAACCCTGAAACACCACCCCAACAAGACCCCCTACACTGCCTGAAAACCAATGCACTGCCATAAACCCTGAAACACCACCCCCTTCACGTCCCCCTACACTGCCCGAAAACCACTGCACTGCCCTAAACCCTGAAACACCATTCCCAGGATGACCCCCTACACTGCTCAAACACCACTGCTCTGCCCTAATCCCTAAAACACCACCCCCAGCACGTACCCCTACACTGCCAGAACACCACTGCACTGCCCTAATTCCTGAAACACCACTGCCAGCACGACCCCCTACACTGCCTGAACACTACTGCTCTGCCCTAAAGTCTGAAACACCACCCCCAGCATGTCCCCATACACTGCCTGAACACCACTGTTCTGCCCTAAACCCTGAAAAACCAGCACGACCCCCTACACTGCCCGAACACCACTGTATTGCCCTTTAAACCCTGAAACACCAGAACCAGCACTACCCCCTACACTGCCCACACACCACTGCACTGCCCTAAACCCTGAACCACCACCCCCAACACGACCCCCTACACTGCACCAACACCACTGCACTGCCCTAAATGCTGACACACCACCCACAGCACGACCCCCTACACTACCCACTTACCACTGCACTGCCCTAAACCCTGAAACACCACCCACAGCACGACCCCCTACACTGCCCGAACACCACTGCACTGCCCTAAACCTTGAAACACCACCCCCAGCACGACCCCCTAAACTGCCCGAACACCACTGCACTGCCCTAAACCCTGAAACACCACCCCCTGCAAGACCACCTTCACTGCCCGAACACCACTCCCCTAAACCCTGAAACGCCACCCCAGCAAGAACCCCTAGAATGCCCAAAAACCACTGCACTGCCCTAAACCATGAAACACCACCCCCAGCATGACCCCCTACACCGCCCGAACACCTCTGCACTGCCCTGAACCCTGAAACACCACCCCCAGCAAAACCCCTTACACTGCCTGAACACCACTGCCTAAACCCTTAAACACCACCCACAGCATGACCCCTACACTGCCCGAACACCACTGCACTGCCCTAAACCGTGAAACACCAGCCCCAGCACGACCCCCTACACTGCCCGAACACCACTGCACTGCCCTAAACCCTGAAACACCAGCCCCAGCACGACCCCCTCCACTGCCCGAACGCAACTTCTCTAAACCCTGTAACGCCTTCCCCTGCAAGACCCTCCACACTGCCCGAACATCAATGCAGCACTGCCCTAAACCCTGAAATGCCACCCCCTGCAAGACCCCCTATATTGCCCGATCACCACTGCACTGCCCTAAACCCTGAAACACCACCCCCAGCACGACCCCCTACACTGCCCGAACACCACTGCACTGCCCTAAACCCTGAATCACCACCCCAGCACAACCCCCTGCACTGCCCGAACACCACTGCACTGCCCTAAACCCTAAAATACTACCCCCAGCATGACCCCCCACACTGCCCGAACACCACTTCACTGCCCTAAACCCTAAAACATCACCCCCTTCACGACACCCTACACTACCGGAACACCACTGCACTACCCTAAAACACCACCCTCAGCATGACCCTCAACACAGCCCGAACACCACTGCACTACCCTAAACCATAAAACACCAGCCCCAGCACGACCCCCTACACTACCCGCACACCACTGCACTGCCCTAAACCCTGAAACACCACCCCCCTGTATGACCCCCTACACTGCCTGAACACCACTGCACTGCCCTAAACCCTGAAACACCACCCCCAGCAAGACCCCCTACATTGCCCGAATACCTCTGCACTGCCCTGTACCCTGAAACACCCCCCCAGCAAGACCCCCTACACCGCCTGAAAACCAATGCACTGCCCTAAACCCGGAAACACCACCCCCTGCACGACCCCCAACACTGCCTGAACACCACTTCACTGCCCTAAACCCTAAAACACTACCCCCAGCACGACACCCTACACTACCTGAACACCACTGCTCTGCCCTAAAACACCACCCCTAGCATGACCCCCAACACTGCCCGAACACCACTGCACTACCCTAAACCATAAAACACCAGCCCCAGCACAACCCCCTACACTGCCCGAACACCACTGCACTGGCCGAACCCTTAAAGACCAGCCCCAGAACGACCACCTACACTGCCCGAACACCACTGCACTGCCCTAAACCCTAAAACATCAGCCCCAGCATGACCCCTCACACTGCTTGAACACCACTGCACGGCCCTAAACCCTGAAACACCAGCCAAAGCACAAATCCCTACACTGCCTGAACACCACTGCACTGCCCTAAACCGTGAAACACCACCCCCAGCACGACCCCCTCCACTGCCTGAACACCACTGCCCTAAACCCTGAAACGCCTTCCCCTGCAAGACCCTCAACACTGCCCAAACACCACTGCACCACTGCCCTAAACCCTGAAATGCCACCCCCTGCAAGACCCCCTATACTGCCCGAACACCACTGCACTGCCCTAAGCTCTGAAACACCACCCCAGCACGACCCCCTACACTGCCCGAACACCACTGCACTGCCCTCAATCCTAAAACACTACCCCCAGCATGACACCCCACACTGCCCTAACCCCACTTCACTGCCCTAAACCCTAAAACACTACCCCCTGCACGACGACCTACACTACCAGAACACCACTGCACTACCCTAAAAACACCACCCCTACCATGACCCTCGACACTGCCCGAACACCACTGCACTACCCTAAACCATAAAACACCAGCCCCAGCACGACCCCCTACCCTGCCCGAACACCACTGCACTGCCCTAACCCTAAAACACCAGCCCCAGAACGACCCTTCACACTGCCCGAACACCACTGCACGGCCCTAAAACCTGAAACACCAGCCCCAGCACGACCCCCTACACTGCCCGAACACCACTGCACTGCCCTAAACCCTAAAACACCAGCCCCAGCACGCCCCCCTACACTGCTCGAAAACCATTGCACTGCCCTAAACCCTGAAACACCACCCCCAGCATGACCTCCTACACTGCCCGAACACCACTGCCCTGCCCTAAACCCTAAAACATCAGCCCCAGCATGACCCCTCACACTGCTTGAACACCACTGCATGGCCCTAAACCCTGAAACACCAGCCGCAGCACGACCCCCTACACTGCCTGAACACCACTGCACTAAACCCTGAAAAGCTTTCCCCTGCAAGACCCTCTACACTGCCCGAACACCACTGCACCACTGCCCTAAACCCTGAAACGCCTTCCCCTGCAAGACCCTCTACACTGCCCGAACACCACTGCACCACTGCCCTAAACCCTGAAATGCCACCCACTGCAAGACCCCTTATATTGCCCGAACACCACTGCACTGCCCTAAACCCTGAAACACCACCCCAGCACGACCCCTACACTGCCCGAACACCACTGCACTGCCCTAAACCCTAAAACACCACCCCCTGCACGACGACCTACACTACCAGAACACCACTGCACTACCCTAAAAACACCACCCCTACCATGACCCTCGACACTGCCCGAACACCACTGCACTACCCTAAACCATAAAACACCAGCCCCAGCACAACCCCCTACACTGCCCGAACACCACTGCACTGCCCTAACCCTAAAACACCAGCCCCAGAACGACCCCTCACACTGCCCGAACACCACTGCACTGCCCTAAACTCTGAAACACCACCCCAGCACGACCCCCTACACTGCCCGAACACCACTGCACTGCCCTAAATCCTAAAACACTACCCCCAGCATGACACCCCACACTGCCCTAACCCCACTTCACTGCCCTAAACCCTAAAACACTACCCCCTGCACGACGACCTACACTACCAGAACACCACTGCACTACCCTAAAAACACCACCCCTACCATGACCCTCGACACTGCCCGAACACCACTGCACTACCCTAAACCATAAAACACCAGCCCCAGCACGACCCCCTACCCTGCCCGAACACCACTGCACTGCCCTAACCCTAAAACACCAGCCCCAGAACGACCCCTCACACTGCCCGAACACCACTGCACGGCCCTAAAACCTGAAACACCAGCCCCAGCACGACCCCCTACACTGCCCGAACACCACTGCACTGCCCTAAACCCTAAATCACCAGCCCCAGCACGCCCCCCTACACTGCTCGAAAACCATTGCACTGCCCTAAACCCTGAAACACCACCCCCAGCATGACCTCCTACACTGCCCGAACACCACTGCACTGCCCTAAACCCTAAAACATCAGCCCCAGCATGACCCCTCACACTGCTTGAACACCACTGCATGGCCCTAAACCCTGAAACACCAGCCGCAGCACGACCCCCTACACTGCCTGAACACCACTGCACTAAACCCTGAAAAGCTTTCCCCTGCAAGACCCTCTACACTGCCCGAACACCACTGCACCACTGCCCTAAACCCTGAAACGCCTTCCCCTGCAAGACCCTCTACACTGCCCGAACACCACTGCACCACTGCCCTAAACCCTGAAATGCCACCCACTGCAAGACCCCTAATTTGCCCGAACACCACTGCACTGCCCTAAACCCTGAAACACCACCCCAGCACGACCCCTACACTGCCCGAACACCACTGCACTGCCCTAAACCCTAAAACACCACCCCCTGCACGACGACCTACACTACCAGAACACCACTGCACTACCCTAAAAACACCACCCCTACCATGACCCTCGACACTGCCCGAACACCACTGCACTACCCTAAACCATAAAACACCAGCCCCAGCACGACCCCCTACACTGCCCGAACACCACTGCACTGCCCAAACCCTAATACACCAGCCCCAGAACGACCCCTCACACTGCCCGAACACCACTGCACGGCCCTAAAACCTGAAACACCAGCCCCAGCACGACCCCCTACACTGCCCGAACACTACTGCACTGCCCTAATCCCTGAAACACCACCCCTAGCATGACCCCCTACACTGCCCGAACACCACTGCACTGCCCTAAACCCTGAAACACCACCCCCCTGTATGACCCCCTACACTGCCTGAACACCACTGCACTGCCCTAAACCCTGAAACACCACCCCCAGCAAGACCCCCTACATTGCCCGAACACCTCTGCACTGCCCTGTACCCTAAAACACCACCCCCAGCAAGACCCTCTACACTGCCCGAACACCACTTCACTGCCCTAAACCCTAAAACACTACCCCCAGCACGACACCCTACACTACCTGAACACCACTGCTCTGCCCTAAAACACCACCCCTAGCATGACCCCCAACAGTGCCCGAACACCACTGCACTACCCTAAACCATAAAACACCAGCCCCAGCACAACCCCCTACACTTCCCGAACACCACTGCACTGGCCTAACCCTTAAACACCAGCCCCAGCACGACCACCTACACTGCCCGAACACCACTGCACTGCCCTAAACCCTAAAACATCAGCCCCAGCATGACCCCTCACACTGCTCGAACACCACTGCACAGCCCTAAACCCTGAAACACCAGCCGCAGCACGACCCCCTACACTGCCTGAACATCACTGCACTGCCCTAAACCCTGAAACACCTTCCCCTGCAAGACCCTCTACACTGCCCGAACACCACTGCACCACTGCCCTAAACCCTGAAATGCCACCCCCTGCAAGACCCCCTATATTGCCCGAACACCACTGCACTGCCCTAAACCCTGAAACACCACCCCAGCACGACCCCCTACACTGCCCGAACACCACTGCACTGCCCTAAATCCTAAAACACTACCCCAGCACGACCCCCCACACTGCCCGAACACCACTTCACTGCCCTAAACCCTAAAACACCTCCCTCTGCACGACGACCTACACTACCAGAACTCCACTGCACTACCCTAAAACACCACCCCCAATTCGACACTCAACACTGCCCGAACACCACTGCACTACCCTAAACCATAAAACACCAGCTCCAGCACGACCCCTCACACTGCCCAAACACCTCTGGACTGCCCTAAACAATGAAACACCACCCCTAGCAAGACCCTCTACATTGCCTGAACACCACTGCACTGCCCTAAATCCTGAAACACCACCCCCAGCACGACCCCCTACACTGCCCGAACACCACTGCACTGCCCTAAACCCGGAAACACCATCCCCCTGCACGACCCCCCACACAGCCCAATCACCACTGCAATGCCCTAAACCCTGAAACACCACCCCCTGCAAGACCCCCTATATTGCCCGAACACCACTGCACTGCCCTAAACCCTAAAACACCACCCCAGCACGACCCCCTACACTGCCCGAACACCACTGCACTGCCCTAAATCCTAAAACACTACCCCCAGCACAACACCCCACACTGCCCGAACACCACTTCACTGCCCTAAACCCTAAAACACCACCCTCTGCACGACACCATACACTACCAGAACTCCACTGCACTACCCTAAAACACCACCCCCAATTTGACCATCAACACTGCCCGAACACCACTGCACTACCCTAAACCATAAAACACCAGCCCCGGCACGACCCCTCACACTGCCCAAACACCACTGGACTGCCCTAACCCTGAAACAGCAGCCCCAGCATGACCCCCTACTCTGCCTGAACACCACTGCACTGCCCTAAACCCTGAAACACCACCCCCAGCACGACCCCCTACACTGCCCGAACACCACTGCACTGCCCTAAACCCGGAAACACCATCCCCCTGCACGACCCCCCACACAGCCCAATCACCACTGCAATGCCCTAAACCCTGAAACACCACCCCCAGCAAGACCCCCTACATTGCCCGAACACCTCTGCACTGCCCTTAACACTGAAACACCACCCCCAGCAAGACCCTCTACTTTGCCTGAACACCACTGCCCTAAACCCTGAAACACCACCCCAGCAAGACACCCTACACTGCCCGAAAACCAATGCACTGCCATAAACCCTGAAACACCACCCTCTGCATCACCCCCTACACTGCCCGAACACGACTGCACTTCCGTAAACTCTGAAACACCACCCCCTTCACGTCCCCCTACACTGCCCGAACACCACTGCACTGCCCTAAACCATGAAACACCATTCCCAGGATGACCCCCTACACTGCTCAAACACCACTGCTCTGCCCTAAACCCTAAAACACCACCCCCAGCACGTCCCCCTACACTGCCAGAACAACACTGCACTGCCCTAAACCCAGAAACACAACCCCCAGTACTTCCCCCTACACTGCCTGAACACCACTGTTCTGCCCTAAACCCTGAAACACAAGCACAACCCCCTACACTGCCCGAACACCACTGTACTGCCCTAAACCCTGAAACACCAGAACCAGCACGACCCCCTACACTGCCTGCACACCACTGCACTGCCCTAAACCCTGAACCACCGTCCCCAACATGACCCCCTACACTGCACGAACACCACTGCACTGCCCTAAATGCTGAAACACCACCCACAGCACGACCCCCTACACTACCCGCACACCACTGCACTGCCCTAAACCCTAAAACACGACCCCCTACACTGCCCGAACACCACTGCACTGCCCTAAATCTTGAAACACCACCCACAGCACGACCCCCTACACTGCTCGAACACCACTGCACTGCCCTAAACCTTGAAACACCACCCCCAGCACGACCCCCTAAACTGCCCGAACACCACTGCACTGCCCTAAACCCTGAAACACCACCCCCTGCAAGACCCCCTACACTGCCCGAACAGCACTCCCCTAAACCCTGAAACGCCACCCCAGCAAGAACCCCTAGAATGCCCAAAAACCACTGCACTGCCCTAAACCCTGAAACACCACCCCCAGCACGACCCCCTACACTGCCCGAAAACCACTGCACTGCCCTAAACCCTGAAAGACCACCCCCAGCATGACCCCCTACACTGCCCGAACACCACTGCACTGCCCTAAACCCTGAAACACCACCCCCAGCAAGATCCCCTACACTGCCCGAACACCTCTGCACTGCCCTGAACCCTGAAACACCACCCCCAGCAAAACCCATTACACTGCCTGAACACCACTGCCTAAAACCTTAGACACCACCCCCAGCATAACCCCCTACACTGCCCGAACACCACTGCACTGCCCTAAACCGTGAAACACCAGCCCCAGAACGACCCCCTCCACTGCCCGAACCCAACTGCTCTAAACCCTGTAACGCCTTCCCCTGCAAGACCCTACACACTACCCGAACACCACTGCAGCACTGCCCTAAACCCTGAAATGCCACCCCCTGCAAGACGCCCTATATTGCCCAAACACCACTGCACTGCCCTAAACCCTGAATCACCACCCCAGCACAACCCCCTGCACTACCCGCACACCACTGCACTGCCCTAAACCCTGAAACACCACCCCCCTGTATGACCCCCTACACTGCCTGAACACCACTGCACTGCCCTAAACCCTGAAACACCACCCCCAGCAAGACCCCCTACATTACCCGAACACCTCTGCACTGCCCTGTACCCTGAAACACCACCCCCAGCAAGACCCTCTACACCGCCCGAAAACCAATGCACTGCCCTAATCCCTGAAACACCACCCCCTGCACGACCCCCAACACTGCCCGAACACCACTTCACTGCCCTAAACCCTAAAACACTACCCCCAGCACGACACCCTACACTACCTGAACACCACTGCTCTGCCCTAAAACACCACCCCTAGCATGACCCCCAACACTGCCCGAACACCACTGCACGGCCCTAAACCCTGAAACACCCGCCACATCACAACCCCCTACACTGCCTGAACACCACTGCACTGCCCTAAACCCTGAAACACCACCCCCAGCACGACCCCCTCCACTGCCTGAACACCACTGCCCTAAACCCTGAAACGCCTTCCCCTGCAAGACCCTCTACACTGCCCAAACACCACTGCACCACTGCCCTAAACCCTGAAATGCCACCCCCTGCAAGACCCCCTATATTGCCCGAACACCACTGCACTGCCCTAAACCCTGAAACACCACCCCAGCAGGACCCCCTACACTGCCCGAACACCACTGCACTGCCCTAAATCCTAAAACACTACCCCCAGCATTACACCCCACACTTCCCTAACACCACTTCACTGCCCTAAACCCTAAAACACCACCCCCTGCACGACGACCTACACTACCAGAACACCACTGCACTACCCTAAAAACACCACCCCTACCATGACCCTCGACACTGCCCGAACACCACTGCACTACCCTAAACCATAAAACACCAGCCCCAGCACGGCCCCTTACACTGCCTGAACACCGCTGCACTGCCCTAACCCTAAAACACCAGCCCCAGAACGACCCCTCACACTGCCCAAACACCACGGCACGCCCCTAAAACATGAAACACCAGCCCCAGCACGACCCCCTACACTGCCCGAACACCACTGCACTGCCCTAAACCCTAAAACACCAGCCCCAGCACGCCCCCTACACTGCTCGAAAACCACTGCACTGCCCTAAACCCTGAAACACCACCCCCAGCATGACCCCCTACACTGCCCGAACACCACTTCACTGCCCTAAACCCTGAAACACCAGCCGCAGCACGACTCCCTACACTGCCTGAACACCACTGCACTGCCCTAAACCCTGAAACACCACCCCCAGCACGACCCCCTCCACTGCCTGACCACCACTGCCCTAAACCCTGAAACACCTTCCCCTGCAAGACCCTCTACACTGCCGGAACACCACTGCACCACTGCCCTAAACCCTGAAACGCCTTCCCCTGCAAGACCCTCTACACTGCCCGAACACCACTGCACCACTGCCCTAAACCCTGAAATGCCACCCCCTGCAAGACCACCTATATTGCCCGAACACCACTGCACTGCCCTAAACCCTGAAACACCACCCCAGCATGACCCCTACACTGCCCGAACACCAATGCACTGCCCTAAATCCTAAAACACTACCCCCAGCATGCCCCCCACCCTGCCCGAACACCACTTCACTGCCCTAAACCCTAAAACACCACACCCTGCACGACGACCTACACTACCAGAACACCACTGCACTATCCTAAAAACACCACCCCTACCATGACCCTCGACACTGCCCGAACACAACTTCACTGCCCTAAACCATAAAACACCAGCCCCAGAATGACCCCCTACACTGCCCGAACACCACTGCACTGCCCTAACCCTAAAACACCAGCCCCAGAACGACCCCTCACACTGCCCGAACACCACTGCACGGCCCTAAAACCTGAAACACCACCCCCTGTATGACCCCCTACACTGCCCGAACACCACTGCAGTGCCCTAAACCCTGAAACACCACCCCCAGCAAGACACCCTACATTGCCCGAACACCTCTGCACTGCCCTGTACCCTGAAACACCACCCCCAGCAAGACCCTCTACACTGCCTGAACACCACTGTCCGAAACCCTGAAACACCACCCCAGCAAGACCCCCTACACCGCCCGAAAACCAATGCACTGCCCTAAACCCTGAAACACCACCCCCTGCACGACCCCCAACACTGCCCGAACACCACTTCACTACCCTAAACCCTAAAACACCACCCTCTGCACGACACCCTACACTACCAGAACTCCACTGCACTACCCTAAAACACCACCCCCAATTTGATCCTCAACACTTCCCGAACACCATTGCACTACCCATAACCATAAAACACCAGCCCCAGCACGACCCCTCACTCTGCTGAAACACCACTGGACTGCCCTAAACCCTGAAACAGCAGCCCCAGCATGACCCCCTACACTGCCCGAACACCACTGCACTGCCCTAAACCCTGAAACACCACCCCCAGCACGACCCCCTACACTGCCCGAACACCACTGCACTGCCCTAAACCCTGAAACACCATCCCCCTGCAGGACCCCCCACACAGCCCAAACACCACTGCAATGCCCTAAACCCTGAAACACCACCCCCAGCAAGACCCCCTACATTGCTCGAACACCTCTGCACTGCCCTGAACACTGAAACACCACCCCCAGCAAGACCCTCTACATTGCCTGAACACCACTGCCCTAAACCCTGAAACACCACCCCAGCAAGACCCCCTACACCGCCCGAAAACCAATGCACTGCCATAAACCCTGAAACACCACCCCCTTCACATCCCCCTACACTGCCCGAACACCACTGCACTGCCCTAAACCATGAAACACCATTCCCAGGATGACCCCCTACACTGCTCAAACACCACTGCTCTGCCCTAAACCCTAAAACACCACCCCCAGCACGTCCCCCTACACTGCCAGAACAACACTGCACTGCCCTAATTCCTGAAACACCACCACCAGCATGACCCCCTACACTGCGTGAACACCACTGCTCTGCCCTAAACCCTGAAACACAACCCCCAGCACTTCCCCCTACACTGCCTGAACACCACTGTTCTGCCCTAAACCCTGAAACACCAGCACAACCCCCTACACTGCCCGAACACCACTGTACTGCCCTAAACCCTGAAACACCAGAACCAGCACGACCCCCTACACTGCCCAAACACCACTGCACTGCTCTAAACCCTGAACCACCACCCCCAACACGACCCCCTACACTGCACGAACACCACTGCACTGCCCTAAATGCTGAAACACTACCCACAGCACGACCCCCTACAATACCCGCACACCACTGCACTGCCCTAAACCCTAAAACACGACCCCCTACACTGCCCGAACACCACTGCACTGCCCTAAACCTTGAAACACCACTGCCAGCACGACCCCCTAAACTGCCCGAACACCACTGCACTGCCCTAAACCTTGAAACACCACCCCCTGCAAGACCCCCTACACTGCCCGAACACCACTGCCCTAAACCCTGAAGCGCCACCGTCTGCAAGACCCCCTACACTGCCCGAACACCATTGCACTGCCCTAAACCCTGAAATGCCACCCCCAGCACGACCCCCTACACTGCCCGAACACCACTGCTCTGCCCTGAACCCTGAAACACCAGTCCCAGCATGACCCCCTACACTGCCCGAACTCCACTGCACTGCCCTAAACCCTGAAACACTAGCCCCAGCACGACCCCTACACTGCCCAAACACCACTGCACTGCCCTAAACCCTAAAACACCAGCCACAGCATGACCCCCTAAATTGCCTGAACACCACTGCACTGCCCTAAACCCTGAAACACCAGCCCCAGCACAACCCCCTATACTGCCCGAACAACACTGCACTGCCCTAAACCCTGAAACACCACCCCAGCACGACCCCCTACAGTGCCAAAACACCACTGCACTGCCCTAAACCCTGAAACACCACCCCCAGCAAGACCCCCTAAACTGCCTGAACACCACTGCTCTAAACCCTGAAACACCACCTCCAGCAAGACCCCCTACACTGCCCGAACACCACTGCCCTAAACCCTGAAACACCACCCCCTGCAAGACCCCCTACACTGCTCAAACACCACTGCACCACTGCCCTAAACCCTGAAATGTCACCCCCTGCAAGACCCCCTACATTGCCTGAACACCACTGCACTGCACTAAACCCTGAAACACCACTCCCAGCATTACCCCCAACACTGCCCGAACACCACTGCACTGCCTTAAACCCTGAAACACCAGCCCCAGCACGACCGCCTACACTGCCCGAACATCACTGCACTGCCCTAAACCCTGGAACACCACCCCCAGCATGACCCCCTACACTGTCTGAACACCACTGCACTGCCCTATACCCTGAAACACCACCCCCCTGCACGACCCCCTACACAGCCAAAACACCACTGCACTGCCATAAACCCTGAAACACCACCCCCTGCAAGAACCCCTACACTGCCCGAACACCTCTGCACTGCCCTGATCCCTGAAACACCACCCCCAGCAGGACCCACTACACTGCCTGAACACCACTGCCCTAATCCCTGAAACACCACCCCAGCAAGAACCCCTAGAATGCCCGAAAACCACTGCACTGCCCTAAACCCTGAAACACCACCCCCTGCACAGCCCCTGCACTGCTCGAACACAACTGCACTGCCCTAAACCATGAAATACCACTCCCAGGACGAACCCCTATACTGCCCAAACACCACTGCTCTGCCCTAAACCCTAAAACACCACCCCCAGCACGTCCCCCTACACTGCCAGAACACCACTGCACTGCCCTAATTCCTGAAACACCACCCCCAGCATGACCCCCTACACTGCCTGAACACCACTGCTCTGCCCTAAACCCTGAAACACCACCCCCAGCACGTCCCCCTACACTGCCTGAACACCATTGCTCTGCCCTAAACCCTGAAACACCAGCACAACCCCCTACACTGCCCGAACACCACTGCACTCCCCTAAACCCTGAAGCACCATCCCCAGCATGACCCCTACACTGCCCGCACTCCACTGCGCTGCCCTAAACCCTGAAACACCACCCCCAGCAAAACCCCCTACATTGCCCGAACACCACTGCTCTAAACCCTGAAATGCCACCCCCTGCAAGACCCTCTACACTGCCCGAACACTACTGCACCACTGCCCTGAACCCTAAAATGCCACCCCCTGGAAGACCCCCTACACTGCCCGAACACCGCTGCACTGCTCTAAACCCTGAAACATCATCCCCAGCACGACTCCTACACTGCCCGAACACCACTGCACTGCCCAAAACCCTGAAATACCACCCCCAGCATAACCCCCTACACTGCCTGAACACTACTGCACTGCCCTAAACCCTAAAACACCACCCCCAGCACGACCCCCCCACACTGCCCGAACACCACTGCACTGCCCTAAACCCTAAAACACGACCCCATCACGACACCCTACACTGCTCGAACACCACTGCACTGCCCAAAACCCTGAAACACCACCCCAGCACGACCCCTTACACAGCCCGAACACCACTGCACTGCCCTAAACCCTAAAACACTACCCCCAGCACGACACCCTACACTACCGGAACACCATTGCACTACCCTAAAACACCACCCCCAGCATGACCCTCAACACTGCCCGAACACCACTGCACTACCTTAAACCATAAAACACCAGCCCCAGCACGCCCCACTACACTGCCCGAACACCACTGCACTGCCCTAACCCTAAAACAACAGCCCCAGCACGACCCCCTACACTGCCCGAAAACCACTGCTCTGCCCTAAACCCTAAAACACCACCCCCAGCATTTACCCCTACACTGCCAGAACACCACTGCACTGCCCTAATTCCTGAAACACCACCGCCAGCACGACCCCTTGCACTGCCTGAACACTACTGCTCTGCCCTAAAGCCTGAAACACCACCCCCAGCATATCCCCATACACTGCCTGAACACCACTGTTCTGCCCTAAACCCTGAAACACCAGCACGACCCCCTACACTGCCCGAACACCACTGTACTGTCCTAAACCCTGAAACACCAGAACCAGCACTACCCCCTACACTAGCCACACACCACTGCACTGCCCTAAACCTTGAACCACCACCCCCAACACGACCCCTACACTGCACCAACACCACTGCACTGCCCTAAATGCTGACACACCACCCACAGCACGACCCCCTACACTACCCGCACACCACTGCACTGCCCTAAACACTGAAACACCACCCACAGCACGACCCCCTACACTGCCTGAACACCAGTGCACTGCCCTAAACCTTGAAACACCACCCCCAGCACGACCATCTAAACTGCCCGAACACCACTGCACTGCCCTAAACCCTGAAACACCACCCCCTGCAAGACCCCCTACACTGCCCGAACACCACTCCCCTAAACCCTGAAACGCCACCCCAGCAAGAACCCCTAGAATGCCCAAAAACCACTGCACTGCTCTAAACCCTGAAACACCACCCCCAGCACGACCCCCTACACTGCCCGAAAACCACTGCACTGCCCTAAACCCTGAAACACCACCCCCAGCACGACCCCCTACACTGCCCGAACACCACTGCACTGCCCTAAACCCTGAAACACCAACCCCCCAGCAAGATCCCCTACACTGCCCGAACACCTCTGCACTGCCCTGAACCCTGAAACAACACCCCCTGTAAGACCCCTACACTGCCCGAACACCACTCCCCTAAACCCTGAAACGCCACCCCAGCAAGAACCCCTAGAATGCCCAAAAACCACTGCACTGCCCTAAACCCTGAAACACCACCCCCAGCACGACCCCCTACACTGCCTGAAAACCACTGCACTGCCCTAAACCCTGAAACACCACCCCCAGCACGACCCCCTACACTGCCCGAACACCACTGCACTGCCCTAAACCCTGAAACACCACCCCCAGCACGACCCCCTACACTGCCCGAACACACCTGCACTGCCCTAAACCGTGAAACACCAGCCCCAGCACGACCCCCTACACTGCCCGAACACCACTGCACTGCCCTAAACCCTGAAACACCAGCCCCAGAACGACCCCCTCCACTGCCAGAACGCAACTGCTCTAAACCCTGTAACGCCTTCCCCTGCAAGACCCTCCACACTGCCCGAACACCACTGCAGCACTGCCCTAAACCCTGAAATGCCACCCCCTGCAAGACCCCCTATAATTCCCGAACACCACTGCACTGCCCTAAACCCTGAAACACCAACCCCAGCACGACCCCCTACACTGCCCGAAAACCACTGCACTGCCCTAAACCCTGAATCACCACCCCAGCAAAACCCCCTGCACTGCCCGAACACCACTGCACTGCCCTAAACCCTAAAATACTACCCCCAGCATGACCCCCCACACTGCCCGAACACCACTTCACTGCCCTAAACCCTAAAACATCACCCCCTGCACGACACCCTACACTACCGGAACACCACTGCACTACCCTAAAACACCACCCTCAGCATGAACCTCAACACAGCCCGAACACCACTGCACTACCCTAAAACATAAAACACCAGCCCCAGCACGACCCCCTACACTACCCGCACTCCACTGCGCTGCCCTAAACCCTGAAACACCACCCCCAGCAAGACCCCCTACACTGCTTGAACACCACTGCTCTAAACCCTGAAATGCCACCCTCTGCAAGACCCTCTACACTGCCCGAACACTACTGCACCACTGCCCTGAACCCTAAAACGCCACCCCCTGGAAGACCCCCTACACTGCCCGAACACCGCTGCACTGCTCTAAACCCTGAAACATCATCCCCAGCACGACTCCTACACTGCCCGAACACCACTGCACTGCCCGAAACCCTGAAATACCACCCCCAGCATAACCCCCTACACTGCCCGAACACTACTGCACTGCCCTAAACCCTAAAACACCACCCCCAGCACGACAACCCCACACTGCCCGAACACTACTGCACTGCCCTAAACCCTAAAACACCACCCCCAGCATGACCCCCCCACACTGCTCGAACACCACTGCACTGCCCAAAACCCTGAAACACCACCCCAGCACGACCCCTTACACAGCCCGAACACCACTGCACTGCCCTAAACCCTAAAACACTACCCCCAGCATGACCCCCCCACACTGCCTGAACACCACTGCACTGCCCTAAATCCTAAAACCTCCACACCCTGCATGACACCCTACACTACCGGAACACCATTGCACTACCCTAAAACACCACCCACAGCATGACCCTCAACACTACCCGAACACCACTGCACTACTCTAAACCATAAAACACCAGCCCCAGCACGACCCACTACACTGCCCGAACACCACTGCACTGCCCTAACCCTAAAACAACAGCCCCAGCATGACCCCTCACACTGCCCGAACAACACTGCACAGCCCTGAACCCTGAAACACCAGCCCCAGCACGACCCCCTACACTGCCCAAAAACCACTGCACTGCCAGAAACCCTAAAACACCGCCCCCAGCACGACCCCCTACACTGCCCGAACACCACTGCACTGCCCTAAACCCTGAAACACCACCCCCCTGTACGACCCGCTACACTGCCCGAACACCACTGCACTGCCCTAAACCCTGAAACACCACCCCCAGCAAGACCGCCTACACTGCCCGAACACCGCTGCACTGCTCTAAACCCTGAAACATCATCCCCAGCACGACTCCTACACTGCCCGAACACCACTGCACTGCCCAAAACCCTGAAATACCACCCCCAGCATAACCCCCTACACTGCCCGAACACTACTGCACTGCCCTAAACCCTAAAACACCACCCCCAGCACGACAACCCCACACTGCCCGAACACTACTGCACTGCCCTAAACCCTAAAACACCACCCCCAGCATGACCCCCCCACACTGCTCGAACACCACTGCACTGCCCAAAACCCTGAAACACCACCCCAGCACGACCCCTAACACAGCCCGAACACCACTGCACTGCCCTAAACCCTAAAACACTACCCCCAGCATGACCCCCCCACACTGCCCAAACACCACTGCACTGCCCTAAATCCTAAAACACCACACCCTGCAGGACACCCTACACTACCGGAACACCATTGCACTACCCTAAAACACCACCCCCAGCATGACCCTCAACACTGCCCGAACACCACTGCACTACTCTAAACCATAAAACACCAGCCCCAGCACGACCCACTACACTGCCCGAACACCACTGCACTGCCCTAACCCTAAAACAACAGCCCCAGCATGACCCCTCACACTGCCCGAACACCACTGCACAGCCCTGAACCCTGAAACACCAGCCCCAGCACGACCCCCTACACTGCCCAAAAACCACTGCACTGCCAGAAACCCTAAAACACCGCCCCCAGCACGACCCCCTACACTGCCCGAACACCACTGCACTGCCCTAAACCCTGAAACACCACCCCCCTGTACGACCCGCTACACTGCCCGAACACCACTGCACTGCCCTAAACCCTGAAACACCACCCCCAGCAAGACCGCCTTCATTGCCCGAACACCTCTGCACTGCCCTGAACCCTGAAACACCACCCCCAGCAAGACCCTCTACACTGTCTGAACACCACTGCCCTAAACCCTGAAACACCACCCCAGCAAGACCCCCTACACCGCCCGAAAACCAATGCACTGCCCTAAACCCTGAAACACCATCCCCTGTACGACCCCCTACACTGCCCGAACACCACTTCACTGCCCTAAACCCTAAAACACTACCCCAGCACGACACCGTAAACTACCTGAACACCACTGCACTACCCTAAAACACCACCCCCAGCATAACCCCCAACACTGCCCGAACACCACTGCACTGCCCTAACCCTTAAAAAACAGCTCCAGCATGACCCCCTACACTGCACAAACACCACTGCACTGCCCTAAACCCTAAAACATCAGCCCCAGCATGACCCCTCACACTGCTCGAACACCACAGCACGGCCCAAAACCCTGAAACACCAGCCGCAGCATGACCCCCTACACTGCCTAAACACCACTGCACTGCCCTAAACCCTGAAACACCACCCCCAGCACGACCACCTACACTGCCCGAAAACCACTGCACTGCCCTAAACCCTGAAACACCACCCCCCTGCACAACACCACTACACTGCCCGAACACCACTGCACTGCCCTAAACCCTGAAACACCACTCCAGCAAGACCCCCTACACTGCCCGAACACCTCTGCATTGCCCTGAAAGCTGAAACACCACCCCCAGCAAGACCTCCTTCACTGCCTGAACAACACTGCCCTAAACCCTTAAACACCACCCCAGCAAGACACCCTACGCTACCCGAAAACCACTGCACTGCCCTAAACCCTGAAATACAACCCCCTGCACGACCCCCTACACTGCCCGAACACCACTGCACTGCTCTAAACCCTGAAACACCAGCCCCAGCACGACCCCCTACACTGCCCAAAAACCACTGCACTGCCAGAAACCCTAAAACACCGCCCCCAGCACGACCCCCTACACTGCCCGAACACCACTGCACTGCCCTAAACCCTGAAACACCACCCCCCTGTACGACCCGCTACACTGCCCGAACACCACTGCACTGCCCTAAACCCTGAAACACCACCCCCAGCAAGACCGCCTACACTGCCCGAACACCGCTGCACTGCTCTAAACCCTGAAACATCATCCCCAGCACGACTCCTACACTGCCCGAACACCACTGCACTGCCCAAAACCCTGAAATACCACCCCCAGCATAACCCCCTACACTGCCCGAACACTACTGCACTGCCCTAAACCCTAAAACACCACCCCCAGCACGACAACCCCACACTGCCCGAACACTACTGCACTGCCCTAAACCCTAAAACACCACCCCCAGCATGACCCCCCCACACTGCTCGAACACCACTGCACTGCCCAAAACCCTGAAACACCACCCCAGCACGACCCCTAACACAGCCCGAACACCACTGCACTGCCCTAAACCCTAAAACACTACCCCCAGCATGACCCCCCCACACTGCCCAAACACCACTGCACTGCCCTAAATCCTAAAACACCACACCCTGCAGGACACCCTACACTACCGGAACACCATTGCACTACCCTAAAACACCACCCCCAGCATGACCCTCAACACTGCCCGAACACCACTGCACTACTCTAAACCATAAAACACCAGCCCCAGCACGACCCACTACACTGCCCGAACACCACTGCACTGCCCTAACCCTAAAACAACAGCCCCAGCATGACCCCTCACACTGCCCGAACACCACTGCACAGCCCTGAACCCTGAAACACCAGCCCCAGCACGACCCCCTACACTGCCCAAAAACCACTGCACTGCCAGAAACCCTAAAACACCGCCCCCAGCACGACCCCCTACACTGCCCGAACACCACTGCACTGCCCTAAACCCTGAAACACCACCCCCCTGTACGACCCGCTACACTGCCCGAACACCACTGCACTGCCCTAAACCCTGAAACACCACCCCCAGCAAGACCGCCTTCATTGCCCGAACACCTCTGCACTGCCCTGAACCCTGAAACACCACCCCCAGCAAGACCCTCTACACTGTCTGAACACCACTGCCCTAAACCCTGAAACACCACCCCAGCAAGACCCCCTACACCGCCCGAAAACCAATGCACTGCCCTAAACCCTGAAACACCATCCCCTGTACGACCCCCTACACTGCCCGAACACCACTTCACTGCCCTAAACCCTAAAACACTACCCCAGCACGACACCGTAAACTACCTGAACACCACTGCACTACCCTAAAACACCACCCCCAGCATAACCCCCAACACTGCCCGAACACCACTGCACTGCCCTAACCCTTAAAAAACAGCTCCAGCATGACCCCCTACACTGCACAAACACCACTGCACTGCCCTAAACCCTAAAACATCAGCCCCAGCATGACCCCTCACACTGCTCGAACACCACAGCACGGCCCAAAACCCTGAAACACCAGCCGCAGCACGACCCCCTACACTGCCTAAACACCACTGCACTGCCCTAAACCCTGAAACACCACCCCCAGCACGACCACCTACACTGCCCGAAAACCACTGCACTGCCCTAAACCCTGAAACACCACCCCCCTGCACAACCCCACTACACTGCCCGAACACCACTGCACTGCCCTAAACCCTGAAACACCACTCCAGCAAGACCCCCTACACTGCCCGAACACCTCTGCATTGCCCTGAAAGCTGAAACACCACCCCCAGCAAGACCTCCTTCACTGCCTGAACAACACTGCCCTAAACCCTTAAACACCACCCCAGCAAGACACCCTACGCTACCCAAAAACCACTGCACTGCCCTAAACCCTGAAATACAACCCCCTGCACGACCCCCTACACTGCCCGAACACCACTGCACTGCTCTAAACCCTGAAACACCTCTGCCAGCATGACCCCCTACACTTCCTGAACACCACTGCTCTGCCCTAAACCCTGAAACACCACCCCCAGCACGTCCCCCTACACTGCCTGAACACCACTGCTCTGCCCTAAACTCTGAAATACCAGCCCCAGCACGACCCCCTACTCTGCCCGAACACCACTGCACTGCCCTAAACCCTAAAACACCAGCCCCAGCACGACCCCCTCCACTGCCCGAACACAACTGCCCTAAACCCTGAAACGCCTTCCTCTGCAAGACCCTCTACACTGCCCGAACACCACTGCACCACTGCCCTAAATCCTGAAATGCCACCCCCTGCAAGACCCCCTATATTGCCTGAACACCACCGCACTGCCCTAAACCCTGAAACACCACCCCCAGCACGACCCCCTACACTGCCCGAACACCACTGCACTGCCCTAAACCCTGAAACAGCACCCCAGCACAACCCCCTACACTGCCCGAACACCACTGCACTGCCCTAAACCCTAAAACACTACCCCCAGCAGGACCCCCCATACTGCCCGAACACCACTTCACTGCTCTAAACCCTAAAACACCACCCCCTGCACGACACCCTTCACTACCGTAACACCACTGCACTACCCTAAAACACCACCCCCAATATGACCCTCAACACTGCCCGAACACCACTGCACTACCCTAAACCATAAAACACCAGCCCCAGCACGACCCCTACACTGGCCAAAAACCACTGCACTGCCCTAACCCTAAAACACCAGCCCCAGCACGACCCCTCACACTACCCGAACACCACTGAACTGCCCTAAACCCTGCAACACCAGCCCCAGCACGACCCCCTACACTGCCCGAACATAACTGCATTGCCCTAAACCCTGAAACGCCACCCCCAGCACAACCCCTTACAGTGCCCGAACACCACTGCACGGCCCAAAACCCTGAAACACCACCCCCCTGCATGACCCCCCACACTGCCTGAACACCACTGCACTGCCCTAAACCCTGAAACACCACCCCCAGCAAGACCCCCTGTTGCCCGAACACCTCTGCACTGCCCTGAACCCTGAAACACCACCCCCAGCAAGAACCTCTACATTGCCTGAACACCACTACCCTAAACCCTGAAACACCACCCCAACAAGACCCCCTACACTGCCCGAAAACCAATGCACTGCCATGAACCCTGAAACACCACTCCCTTCATGACCCCCTACACTGCCTGAACACCACTGCACTGCCCTAAACCCTGAAACACCATTCCCAGGATGACCCCCTACACTGCTCAAACACCACTGCTCTGCCCTAAACCCTAAAACACCACCCCCAGCACGTACCCCTACACTGCCAGAACACCACTGCACTGCCCTAATTCCTGAAACACCACCGCCAGCACGACCCCCTACACTGCCTAAACACCACTGCTCTGCCCTAAAGCCTGAAACACCACCCCAGCATGTCCCCATACACTGCCTGAACACCACTGTTCTGCCCTAAACCCTGAAACACCAGCACGACCCCCTACACTGCCCGAACACCACTGTACTGCCCTAAACCCTGAAACACCAGAACCAGCACTACCCCCTACACTGCCCACATACCACTGTACTGCCCTAAACCTTGAACCACCACCCCCAACACGACCCCCTACACTGCACCAACACCACTGCACTGCCCGAAATGCTGACACACCACCACAGCATGACCCCCTACACTACCCGCACACCACTGCACTGCCCTAAACACTGAAACACCACCCACAGCACCACCCCCTACACTGCCCGAACACCACTGCACTGCCCTAAACCTTGAAACACCACCCCCAGCACGACCCCCTAAACTGCCCGAACACCACTGCACAGCCCTAAACCCTGAAACACCACCCCCTGCAATACCCCCTACACTGCCCGAACACCACTCCCCTAAACCCTGAAACGCCACCCCAGCAAGAACCCCTAGAATGCCCAAAAACCACTGCACTGCCCTAAACCCTGAAACACCACCCCCAGCACGACCCCTACACTGCCCGAAAACCACTGCACTGCCCTAAACCCTGAAACACCACCCCCAGCACGACCCCCTACACTGCCCGAACACCACTGCACTGCCCTAAACCCTGAAACACCCCCCCCAGCAAGATCCCCTACACTGCCCGAACACCTCTGCACTGCCCTAAACCCTGAAACGCCACCCCAGCAAGAACCCCTAGAATGCCCAAAAACCACTGCACTGCCCTAAACCCTGAAACACCACCGCCAGCATGACCCCCTACACTGCCCAAAAACCACTGCACTGCCCTAAACCCTGAAACACGACCCCCAGCACGACCCCCTACACTGCCCTAAACCCTGAAACACCACCCCCAGCGCGACCCCCTACACTGCCCGAACACCACTGCACTGCCCTAAACCGTGAAACACCAGCCCCAGCACGACCCCCTACACTGCCCGAACACCGCTGCACTGCCCTAAACCCTGAAACACCAGCCCCAGAACGACCCCCTCCACTGCCAGAACGCAACTGCTCTAAACCTGTAACGCCTTCCCCTGCAAGACCCCCTAACACTGCCCGAACACCACTGCAGCACTGCCCTAAACCCTGAAATGCCACCCCCTGCAAGACCCCCTATATTTTCCGAACACCACTGCACTGCCCTAAACCCTGACACACCAACCCCAGCACGACCCCCTACACTGCCCGAACACCACTGCACTGCCCTAAACCCTGAATCACCACCCCAGCAAAACCCCCTGCACTGCCCGAACACCAATGCACTGCCCTAAACCCTAAAATACTACCCCCAGCATGACCCCCCACACTGCCCGAACAAAACTTCACTGCCCTAAACCCTAAAACATCACCCCCTGCACGACACCCTACACTACCGGAACACCACTGCACTACACTAAAACACCACCCTCAGCATGAACCTCAACACAGCCCGAACACCACTGCACTACCCTAAAACATAAAACACCAGCCCAAGCACGACCCCCTACACTACCCGCACACCACTGCACTGCCCTAAACCCTGAAACACCACCCCCAGCACGACCCCCTAAACTGCCCGAACACCACTGCACTGCCCTAAACCCTGAAACAACACCCCCTGCAAGACCCCCTACACTGCCCGAACACCACTCCCCTTAACCCTGAAACGCAACCCCAGCAAGAACCCCTAGAATGCCCGAAAACCACTGCACTGCCCTAAACCCTGAAACACCACCCCCAGCATGAACCCCTACACTGCCCGAAAACCACTGCACTGCCCTAAACCCTGAAACACCACCCCCAGCACGACCCCCTACACTGCCCGAACACCACTGCACTGCCCTAAACCCTGAAACACCACCCCCAGCAAGATCCCCTACACTGACCAAACACCTCTGCACTGCCCTGAACCCTGAAACACCACCCCCAGCAAAACCCCTTACACTGCCTGAACACCACTGCCCTAAACCCTGAAACACAACCCCCAGCGCGACCCCCTACACTGCCCGAACACCACTGCACTGCCCTAAACCGTGAAACACCAGCCCCAGCACGACCCCCTACACTGCCTGAACACCACTGCACTGCCCTAAACCCTGAAACACCAGCCCCAGCACGACCCCCTCCACTGCCCGAACGCAACTGCTCTAAATCCTGAAACGCCTTCCCCTGCAAGACCCTCCACACTGCCCGAACACCACTGCAGCACTGCCCTAAACCCTGAAATGCCACCCCCTGCAAGACCCCCTATATTGCCCGAACACCACTGCACTGCCCTAAACCCTGAAACACTACCCCCAGCACGACCCCCTACACTGCCAGAACACCACTGCACTGCCCTAAACCCTGAATCACCACCCCAGCACAACCCCCTGCACAGCCCGAACACCACTGCACTGCCCTAAACCCTAAAACACTACCCCCAGCATGACCCCCCCACACTGCCCGAACACCACTGCACTGCCCTAAACCCTAAAACACCACACCCTGCACGACACCCTACACTACCGGAACACCATTGCACTACAATAAAACACCACCCCCAGCATGACCCTCAACACTGCCCGAACACCACTGCACTACCCTAAACCATAAAACACCAGCCCCAGCCCGCCCCACTACACTGCCCGAACACCACTGCACTGCCCTAACCCTAAAACAACAGCCCCAGCATGACCCCTCACACTGCCCGAACACCACTGCACAGCCCTGAACCCTGAAACACCAGCCCCAGCACGACCCCTACACTGCCCGAAAACCACTGCTCTGCCCTAAACCCTAAAACACCCCCCCCCAGCATTTACCCCTACACTGCCAGAACACCACTGCACTGCCCTAATTCCTGAAACACCACCGCCAGCACGACCCCCTACACTGCCTGAACACCACTGCTCTGCCCTAAAGCCTGAAACACCACCCCCAGCATGTCCCCATACACTGCCTGAACACCACTGTTCTGCCCTAAACCCTGAAACACCAGCATGACCCCCTACACTGCCCGAACACCACTGTACTGCCCTAAACCCTGAAACACCAGAACCAGCACTACCCCCTACACTAGCCACACACCACTGCACTGCCCTAAACCTTGAACCACCACCCCCAACATGACCCCCTACACTGCACCAACACCACTGCACTGCCCTAAATACTGACACACCACCCACAGCACGACCCCCTACACTACCCGCACACCACTGCACTGCCCTAAACACTGAAACACCACCCACAGCACGACCCCCTACACTGCCTGAACACCACTGCACTGCCCTAAACCCTAAAACACCACACCCTGCACGACACCCTAAACTACCGGAACACCATTGCACTACCCTAAAACACCACCCCCAGCATGACCCTCAACACTGCCCGAACACCACTGCACTACCCTAAACCCTGAAACACCAGCCCCAGCACGACCTCCTACACTGCCCGAAAACCACTGCTCTGCCCTAAACACTAAAACACCACCCCCAACATTTACCCCTACACTGCCAGAACACCACTGCACTGCCCTAATTCCTGAAACACCACCGCCAGCATGACCCCCTACACTGCCTGAACACCACTGCTCTGCCCTAAAGCCTGAAACACCACCCCCAGCATGACCCCCTACACTGCCCGAACACCACTGTACTGCCCTAAACCCTGAAACACCAGAACCAGCACTACCCCCTACACTAGCCACACACCACTGCACTGCCCTAAACCTTGAACCACCACCCCCAACACGACCCCCTACACTGCACCAACACCACTGCACTGCCCTAAATACTGACACACCACCCACAGCACGACCCCCTACACTACCCGCACACCACTGCACTGCCCTAAACACTGAAACACCACCCACAGCACGACCCCCTACACTGCCTGAACACCAGTGCACTGCCCTAAACCTTGAAACACTACCCCCAGCACGACCCCCTAAACTGTCCGAACACCACTGCACTGCCCTAAACCCTGAAACACCACCCCCTGCAAGACCCCCTACACTGCCCGAACACCACTCCCCTAAACCCTGAAACGCCACCCCAGCAAGAACCCCTAGAATGCCCAAAAACCACTGCACTGCTCTAAACCCTGAAACACCACCCCCAGCACGACCCCCTACACTGCCCGAAAACCACTGCACTGCCCTAAACCCTGAAACACCACCCCCAGCACGACCCCCTACACTGCCCGAACACCACTGCACTGCCCTAAACCCTGAAACACCAACCCCCCAGCAAGATCCCCTACACTGCCCGAACACCTCTGCACTGCCCTGAACCCTGAAACACCACCCCCTGTAAGACCCCCTACACTGCCCGAACACCACTCCCCTAAACCCTGAAACGCCACCCCAGCAAGAACCCCTAGAATGCCCAAAAACCACTGCACTGCCCTAAACCCTGAAACACCACCCCCAGCACGACCCCCTACACTGCCCGAAAACCACTGCACTGCCCTAAACCCTGAAACACCACCCCAGCATGACCCCCTACACTGCCCGAACACCACTGCACTGCCCGAAACCCTGAAATACCACCCCCAGAATAACCCCCTACACTGCCCGAACACTACTGCACTGCCCTAAACCCTAAAACACCACCCCCAGCACGACCCCCCCACACTGCCCGAACACTACTGCACTGCCCTAAACCCTAAAACACCACCCCCAGCACGACCCCCCCACACTGCTCGAACACCACTGCACTGCCCAAAACCCTGAAACACCACCCCAGCACGACCCCTTACACAGCCCGAACACCACTGCACTGCCCTAAACCCTAAAACACTACCCCCAGCATGACCCCCCCACACTGCCTGAACACCACTGCACTGCCCTAAATCCTAAAACACCACACCCTGCATGACACCCTACACTACCGGAACACCATTGCACTACCCTAAAACACCACCCCCAGCATGACCCTCAACACTGCCCGAACACCACTGCACTACTCTAAACCATAAAACACCAGCCCCAGCACGACCCACTACACTGCCCGAACACCACTGCACTGCCCTAACCCTAAAACAACAGCCCCAGCATGACCCCTCACACTGCCCGAACACCACTGCACAGCCCTGAACCCTGAAACACCAGCCCCAGCACGACCCCCTACACTGCCCGAAAACCACTGCACTGCCATAAACCCTAAAACACCACCCCCAGCACTACCCCCTACACTGCCCGAACACCACTGCACTTCCCTAAACCCTGAAACACCACCCCCTGTACGACCCGCTACACTACCCGAACACCACTGCACTGCCCTAAACCCTGAAACACCACCCCCAGCAAGACCGCCTTCATTGCCCGAACACCTCTGCACTGCCCTGAACCCTGAAACACCACCCCCAGCAAGACCCTCTACACTGTCTGAACACCACTGCCCTAAACCCTGAAACACCACCCCAGCAAGACCCCCTACACCGCCCGAAAACCAATGCACTGCCCTAAACCCTGAAACACCATCCCCTGTACGACCCCCTACACTGCCCGAACACCACTTCACTGCCCTAAACCCTAAAACACTACCCCAGCACGACACCGTACACTACCTGAACACCACTGCACTACCCTAAAACACCACCCCAGCATAACCCCCAACACTGCCCA
Organism: Triturus cristatus; assembly: GCF_964204655.1. Classification (NCBI taxonomy): domain Eukaryota; kingdom Metazoa; phylum Chordata; class Amphibia; order Caudata; family Salamandridae; genus Triturus; species Triturus cristatus. The sequence goes on from NW_028187549.1 coordinate 109,331, forward strand.
ACACCACTGCACTACCCTAAACCATAAAACACCAGCCCGAGAACAACCCCCTACACTGCCCGAACATCACTGCACTGCCCTAACCCTTAAAAACAATCTCCAGCATGACCCCCTACACTGCACAAACACCACTGCACTGCCCTAAACCCTAAAACATCAGCCCCAGCATGACCCCTCACACTGCTCGAACACCACAGCACGGCCCAAAACCCTGAAACACCAGCCGCAGCACGACCCCCTACACTGCCTAAACACCACTGCACTGCCCTAAACCCTGAAACACCACCCCCAGCACGACCACCTACACTGCCCGAAAACCACTGCACTGCCCTAAACCCTGAAACACCACCCCCCTGCACGACCCCACTACACTGCCCGAACACCACTGCACTGCCCTAAACCCTGAAACACCACTCCAGCAAGACCCCCTACACTGCCCGAACACCTCTGCATTGCCCTGAAAGCTGAAACACCACCCCCAGCAAGACCCCCTTCACTGCCTGAACAACACTACCCTAAACCCTTAAACACCACCCCAGCAAGACACCCTACGCTACCCGAAAACCACTGCACTGCCCTAAACCCTGAAATACAACCCCCTGCACGACCCCCTACACTGCCCGAACACCACTGCACTGCTCTAAACCCTGAAACACCTCTGCCAGCATGACCCCCTACACTGCCTGAACACCACTGCTCTGCCCTAAACCCTGAAACACCACCCCCAGCACGTCCCCCTACACTGCCTGAACACCACTGCTCTGCCCTAAACTCTGAAATACCAGCCCCAGCACGACCCCCTACTCTGCCCGAACACCACTGCACTGCCCTAAACCCTAAAACACCAGCCCCAGCACGACCCCCTCAACTGCCCGAACACCACTGCCCTAAACCCTGAAACGCCTTCCCCTGCAAGACCCTCTACACTGCCCGAACACCACTGCACCACTGCCCTAAATCCTGAAATGCCACCCCCTGCAAGACCCCCTATATTGCCCGAACACCACTGCACTGCCCTAAACCCTTAAACACCACCCCCAGCACGACCCCCTACACTGCCCGAACACCACTGCACTGCCCTAAACCCTGAAACAGCACCCCAGCACAACCCCCTACACTGCCCGAACACCACTGCACTGCCCTAAACCCTAAAACACTACCCCCAGCAGGACCCCCCACACTGCCCGAACACCACTTCACTGCCCTAAACCCTAAAACACCACCCCCTGCACGACACCCTTCACTACCGTAACACCACTGCACTACCCTAAAACACCACCCCCAATATGACCCTCAACACTGCCCGAACACCACTGCACTACCCTAAACCATAAAAAACCAGCCCCAGCACGACCCCTACACTGCCCAAAAACCACTGCACTGCCCTAACCCTAAAACACCAGCCCCAGCACGACCCCTCACACTACCCGAACACCACTGAACTGCCCTAAACCCTGCAACACCAGCCCCAGCACGACCCCCTACACTGCCCGAACATAACTGCACTGCCCTAAACCCTGAAACACCACCCCCAGCACGACCCCTTACACTGCCCGAACACCACTGCACGGCCCAAAACCCTGAAACACCACCCCCCTGCATGACCCCCCACACTGCCTGAACACCACTGCGCTGCCCTAAACCCTGAAACACCACCCCCAGCAAGACCCCCTGTTGCCCGAACACCTCTGCACTGCCCTGAACCCTGAAACACCACCCCCAGCAAGAACCTCTACATTGCCTGAACACCACTACCCTAAACCCTGAAACACCACCCCAACAAGACCCCCTACACTGCCCGAAAACCAATGCACTGCCATGAACCCTGAAACACCACTCCCTTCATGACCCCCTACACTGCCTGAACACCACTGCACTGCCCTAAACCCTGAAACACCATTCCCAGGATGACGCCCTACACTGCTCAAACACCACTGCTCTGCCCTAAACCCTAAAACACCACCCCCAGCACGTACCCCTACACTGCCAGAACACCACTGCACTGCCCTAATTCCTGAAACACCACCGCCAGCACGACCCCCTACACTGCCTAAACACCACTGCTCTGCCCTAAAGCCTGAAACACCACCCCCAGCATGTCCCCATGCACTGCCTGAACACCACTGTTCTGCCCTAAACCCTGAAACACCAGCACGACCCCCTACACTGCCCGAACACCACTGTACTGCCCTAAACCCTGAAACACCAGAACCAGCACTACCCCCTACACTGCCCACACACCACTGCACTGCCCTAAACATGAACCACCACCCCCAACACGACCCCCTACACTGCACCAACACCACTGCACTGCCCTAAATGCTGACACACCACCCACAGCACAACCCCCTACACTACCCGCACACCACTGCACTGCTCTAAACACTGAAACACCACCCACAGCACGACCCCCTACACTGCCCGAACACCACTGCACTGCCCTAAACCTTGAAACACCACCCCCAGCACGACCCCCTAAACTGCCCGAACACCACTGCACAGCCCTAAACCCTGAAACACCACCCCCTGCAAGACCCCCTACACTGCCCGAACACCACTCCCCTAAACCCTGAAACGCCACCCCAGCAAGAACCCCTAGAATGCCCAAAAACCACTGCACTGCCCTAAACCCTGAAACACCACCCCCAGCACGACCCCCTACACTGCCCGAAAACCACTGCACTGCCCTAAACCCTGAAACACCACCCCCAGCACGACCCCCTACACTGCCCGAACACCACTGCACTGCCCTAAACCCTGAAACACCACCCCCAGCAAGATCCCCTACACTGCCCGAACACCTCTGCACTGCCCTGAACCCTGAAACACCACCCCCTGCAAGACCCCCTACACTGCCCGAACACCACTCCCCTAAACCCTGAAACGCCACCCCAGCAAGAACCCCTAGAAGGCCCAAAAACCACTGCACTGCCCTAAACCCTGAAACACCACCGCCAGCATGACCCCCTACACTCCCCGAAAACCACTGCACTGCCCTAAACCCTGAAACACGACCCCCAGCACGACCCCATACACTGCCCAAACACCACTGCACTGCCCTAAACCCTGAAACACCACCCCCAGCACGACCCCCTACACTGCCCGAACACCACTGCACTGCCCTAAACCGTGAAACACCAGCCCCAGCACGACCCCCTAACACTGCCCGAACACCACTGCAGCACTGCCCTAAACCCTGAAATGCCACCCCCTGCAAGACCCCCTATATTTCCCGAACACCACTGCACTGCCCTAAACCCTGACACACCAACCCCAGCACGACCCCCTACACTGCCCGAACACCACTGCACTGCCCTAAACCCTGAATCACCACCCCAGCAAAACCCCCTGCACTGCCCGAACACCACTGCACTGCCCTAAACCCTAAAATACTACCCCCAGCATGACCCCCCACACTGCCCAAACACCACTTCACTGCCCTAAACCCTAAAACATCACCCCCTGCACAACACCCTACACTACTGGAACACCACTGCACTACACTAAAACACTACCCTCAGCATGAACCTCAACACAGCCCGAACACCACTGCACTACCCTAAAACATAAAACACCAGCCCCAGCACGACCCCCTACACTACCCGCACACCACTGCACTGCCCTAAACCCTGAGACACCACCCCCAGCACGACCCCCTGAACTGCCCGAACACCACTGCACTGCCCTAAACCCTGAAACACCACCCCCTGCAAGACCCCCTACACTGCCCAAACACCACTGCACTGCCCTAAACCCTAAAACACCAGCCCCAGAACGACCCCCTCCACTGCCAGAACGCAACTGCTCTAAACCTGTAACGCCTTCCCCTGCAAGACCCCCTAACACTGCCCGAACACCACTGCAGCACTGCCCTAAACCCTGAAATGCCACCCCCTGCAAGACCCCTATATTTCCCGAACACCACTGCACTGCCCTAAACCCTGACACACAAATCCCAGCACGACCCCCTACACTGCCCGAACAACACTGCACTGCCCTAAACCCTGAATCACCACTCCAGCAAAACCCCCTGCACTGCCCGAACACCAATGCACTGCCCTAAACCCTAAAATACTACCCCCAGAATGACCCCCCACACTGCCCGAACAAAACTTCACTGCCCTAAACCCTAAAACATCACCCCCTGCACGACACCCTGCACTACCGGAACACCGCTGCACTACACTAAAACACCACCCTCAGCATGAACCTCAACACAGCCTGAACACCACTGCACTACCCTAAAACATAAAACACCAGCCCCAGCACGACCCCCTACACTACCCGCACACCACTGCACTGCCCTAAACCCTGAAACACCACCCCCAGCACGACCCCCTACACTGCCCGAACACCACTCCCCTAAACCCTGAAACGCAACCCCAGCAAGAACCCTTAGAATGCCCGAAAACCACTGCACTGCCCTAAACCCTGAAACACCACCCCCAGCATGAACCCCTACACTGCCCGAAAACCACTGCACTGCCCTAAACCCTGAAACACCACCCCCAGCACGACCCCCTACACTGCCCGAACACCACTGCACTGCCCTAAACCCTGAAACACCACCCCCAGCAAAATCCCCTACACTGCCCGAACACCTCTGCACTGCCCTGAACCCTGAAACACCACCCCCAGCAAAACCCCTTACACTGCCTGAACACCACTGCCCTAAACCCTTAAACAACACCCACAGCACGACCCCCTACACTGCCCGAACACCACTGCACTGCCCTAAACCGTGAAACACCAGCCCCAGCACGACCCCCTACACTGCCTGAACACCACTGCACTGCCCTAAACCCTGAAACACCAGCCCCAGCACGACCCCCTCCACTGCTGAACGCAACTGCTCTAAATCCTGAAACGCCTTCCCCTGCAAGACCCTCCACACTGCCCGAACACCACTGCAGCACTGCCCTAAACCCTGAAATGCCACCCCCTGCAAGACCCCCTATATTGCCCGAACACCACTGCACTGCCCTAAACCCTGAAACACTACCCCCAGCACGACCCCCTACACTGCCAGAACACCACTGCACTGCCCTAAACCCTGAAACACCACCCCCCTGCACGACCCCACTACACTGCCCGAACACCACTGCACTGCCCTAAACCCTGAAACACCACTCCAGCAAGACCCCCTACACTGCCCGAACACCTCTGCATTGCCCTGAAAGCTGAAACACCACCCCCAGCAAGACCCCCTTCACTGCCTGAACAACACTGCCCTAAACCCTTAAACACCACCCCAGCAATACACCCTACGCTCCGTGAAAACCACTGCACTGCCCTAAACCCTGAAATACAACCCCCTGCACGACCCCCTACACTGCCCGAACACCACTGCACTGCTCTAAACCCTGAAACACCTCTGCCAGCATGACCCCCTACACTGCCTGAACACCACTGCTCTGCCCTAAACCCTGAAACACCACCCCCAGCACGTCCCCCTACACTGCCTGAACACCACTGCTCTGCCCTAAACTCTGAAATACCAGCCCCAGCACGACCCCCTACTCTGCAAGAACACAACTGCACTGCCCTAAACCCTAAAACACCAGCCCCAGCACGACCCCAACTGCCCGAACACCACTGCCCTAAACCCTGAAACGCCTTCCCCTGCAAGACCCTCTACACTGCCCGAACACCACTGCACCACTGCCCTAAATCCTGAAATGCCACCCCCTGCAAGACCCCCTATATTGCCCGAACACCACTGCACTGCCCTAAACCCTGAAACACCACCCCCAGCATGACCCCCTACACTGCCCGAACAACACTGCACTGCCCTAAACCCTGAATCACCACTCCAGCAAAACCCCCTGCACTGCCCGAACACCAATGCACTGCCCTAAACCCTAAAATACTACCCCCAGAATGACCCCCCACACTTCCCGAACAAAACTTCACTGCCCTAAACCCTAAAACATCACCCCCTGCACGACACCCTACACTACCGGAACACCGCTGCACTACACTAAAACACCACCCTCAGCATGAACCTCAACACAGCCTGAACACCACTGCACTACCCTAAAACATAAAACACCAGCCCCAGCACGACCCCCTACACTACCCGCACACCACTGCACTGCCCTAAACCCTGAAACACCACCCCCAGCACGACCCCCTACACTGCCCGAACACCACTCCCCTAAACCCTGAAACGCAACCCCAGCAAGAACCCTTAGAATGCCCGAAAACCACTGCACTGCCCTAAACCCTGAAACACCACCCCCAGCATGAACCCCTACACTGCCCGAAAACCACTGCACTGCCCTAAACCCTGAAACACCACCCCCAGCACGACCCCCTACACTGCCCGAACACCACTGCACTGCCCTAAACCCTGAAACACCACCCCCAGCAAGATCCCCTACACTGCCCGAACACCTCTGCACTGCCCTGAACCCTGAAACACCACCCCCAGCAAAACCCCTTACACTGCCTGAACACCACTGCCCTAAACCCTTAAACAACACCCACAGCACGACCCCCTACACTGCCCGAACACCACTGCACTGCCCTAAACCGTGAAACACCAGCCCCAGCACGACCCCCTACACTGCCTGAACACCACTGCACTGCCCTAAACCCTGAAACACCAGCCCCAGCACGACCCCCTCCACTGCTGAACGCAACTGCTCTAAATCCTGAAACGCCTTCCCCTGCAAGACCCTCCACACTGCCCGAACACCACTGCAGCACTGCCCTAAACCCTGAAATGCCACCCCCTGCAAGACCCCCTATATTGCCCGAACACCACTGCACTGCCCTAAACCCTGAAACACCACCCCCCTGCACGACCCCACTACACTGCCCGAACACCACTGCACTGCCCTAAACCCTGAAACACCACTCCAGCAAGACCCCCTACACTGCCCGAACACCTCTGCATTGCCCTGAAAGCTGAAACACCACCCCCAGCAAGACCCCCTTCACTGCCTGAACAACACTGCCCTAAACCCTTAAACACCACCCCAGCAATACACCCTACGCTCCGTGAAAACCACTGCACTGCCCTAAACCCTGAAATACAACCCCCTGCACGACCCCCTACACTGCCCGAACACCACTGCACTGCTCTAAACCCTGAAACACCTCTGCCAGCATGACCCCCTACACTGCCTGAACACCACTGCTCTGCCCTAAACCCTGAAACACCACCCCCAGCGCGTCCCCCTACACTGCCTGAACACCACTGCTCTGCCCTAAACTCTGAAATACCAGCCCCAGCACGACCCCCTACTCTGCCAGAACACAACTGCACTGCCCTAAACCCTAAAACACCAGCCCCAGCACGACCCCAACTGCCCGAACACCACTGCCCTAAACCCTGAAACGCCTTCCCCTGCAAGACCCTCTACACTGCCCGAACACCACTGCACCACTGCCCTAAATCCTGAAATGCCACCCCCTGCAAGACCCCCTATATTGCCCGAACACCACTGCACTGCCCTAAACCCTGAAACACCACCCCCAGCATGACCCCCTACACTGCCCGAACACCACTGCACTGCCCTAAACCCTGAAACAGCACCCCAGCACAACCCCCTACACTGCCCGAACACCACTGCACTGCCCTAAACCCTAAAACACTACCCCTAGCAGGACCCCCACACTGCCCGAACACCACTTCACTGCCCTAAACCCTAAAACACCACCCCCTGCACGACACCCTTCACTACCGTAACACCACTGCACTACCCTAAAACACCACCCCCAATATGACCCTCAACACTGCCCGAACACCACTGCACTACCCTAAACCATAAAACACCAGCCCCAGCACGACCCCTACACTGCCCAAAAACCACTGCACTGCCCTAACCCTAAAACACCAGCCCCAGCACGACCCCTCACACTACCCGAACACCACTGAACTGCCCTAAACCCTGCAACACCAGCCCCAGCACGACCCCCTACTCTGCCCGAACATAACTGCACTGCCCTAAACCCTGAAACACCACCCCCAGCACGACCCCTTACACTGCCCGAACACCACTGCACGGCCCAAAACCCTGAAACACCACCCCCAGCAAAACCCCTTACACTGCCTGAACACCACTGCCCTAAACCCTTAAACAACACCCACAGCACGACCCCCTACACTGCCCGAACACCACTGCACTGCCCTAAGCCGTGAAACACCAGCCCCAGCACGACCCCCTACACTGCCTGAACACCACTGCACTGCCCTAAACCCTGAAACACCAGCCCCAGCACGACCCCCTCCACTGCCCGAACGCAACTGCTCTAAATCCTGAAACGTCTTCCCTTGCAAGACCCTCCACACTGCCCGAACACCACTGCAGCACTGCCCTAAACCCTGAAATGCCACCCCCTGCAAGACCCCCTATATTGCCCGAACACCACTGCACTGCCCTAAACCCTGAAACACCACCCCCAGCACGACCCCCTACACTGCCAGAACACCACTGCACTGCCCTAAACCCTAAAACACTACCCCCAGCATGACCCCCCCACACTGCCCGAACACCACTGCACTGCCCTAAACCCTAAAACACCACACCCTGCACGACACCCTACACTACCAGAACACCATTGCACTACCCTAAAACACCACCCCCAGCATGACCCTCAACACTGCCCGAACACCACTGCACTACCCTAAACCATAAAACACCAGCCCCAGCACGCCCCACTACACTGCCGGAACACCACTGCACTGCCCTAACCCTAAAACAACAGCCCCAGCATGACCCCTCACACTGCCCGAACACCACTGCACAGCCCTGAACCCTGAAACACCAGCCCCAGCACGACCCCCTACACTGCCCGAAAACCACTGCTCTGCCCTCAACCCTAAAACACCACCCCCAGCATTTACCCCTACACTGCCAGAACACCACTGCACTGCCCTAATTCCTGAAACACCACCGCCAGCACGACCCCCTACACTGCCTGAACACCACTGCTCTGCCCTAAAGCCTGAAACACCACCCCCAGCATGTCCCCATACACTGCCTGAACACCACTGTTCTGCCCTAAACCCTGAAACACCAGCACGACCCCCTACACTGCCCAAACACCACTGTACTGCCCTAAACCCTGAAACACCAGAACCAGCACTACCCCCTACACTAGCCACACACCACTGCACTGCCCTAAACCTTGAACCACCACCCCCAACACGACCCCCTACACTGCACCAACACCACTGCACTGCCCTAAATGCTGACACACCACCCACAGCACGACCCCCTACACTACCCGCACACCACTGCACTGCCCTAAACACTGAAACACCACCCACAGCACGACCCCCTACACTGCCTGAACACCAGTGCACTGCCCTAAACCTTGAAACACCACCCCCAGCACGACCCCCTACACTGCCCGAACACCACTCCCCTAAACCCTGAAACGCCACCCCAGCAAGAACCCCTAGAATGCCCAAAAACCACTGCACTGCTCTAAACCCTGAAACACCACCCCCAGCATGACCTCCTACACTGCCCGAAAACCACTGCACTGCCCTAAACCCTGAAACACCACCCCAGCACGACCCCCTACACTGCCCGAACACCACTGCACTGCCCTAAACCCTGAAACACCAACCCCCCAGCAAGATCCCCTACACTGCCCGAACACCTCTGCACTGCCCTGAACACTAAAACACCACCCCCAGCACGACCCCCCCACACTGCCCGAACACTACTGCACTGCCCTAAACCCTAAAACACCACCCCCAGCACGACCCCCCCACACTGCTCGAACACCACTGCACTGCCCAAAACCCTGAAACACCACCCCAGCACGACCCCTTACACAGCCCGAACACCACTGCACTGCCCTAAACCCTAAAACACTACCCCCAGCATGACCCCCCCACACTGCCCGAACACCACTGCACTGCCCTAAATCCTAAAACACCACACCCTGCATGACACCCTACACTACCGGAACACCATTGCACTACCCTAAAACACCACCCCCAGCATGACCCTCAACACTGCCCGAACACCACTGCACTACTCTAAACCATAAAACACCAGCCCCAGCACGACCCACTACACTGCCCGAACACCACTGCACTGCCCGAACCCTAAAACAACAGCTCCAGCATGACCCCTCACACTGCCCGAACACCACTGCACAGCCCTGAACCCTGAAACACCAGCCCCAGCACGACCCCCTACACTGCCCGAAAACCACTGCACTGCCATAAACCCTAAAACACCACCCCCAGCACGACCCCCTACACTGCCCGAACACCACTGCACTTCCCTAAACCCTGAACACCACCCCCTGTACGACCCGCTACACTGCCCGAACACCACTGCACTGCCCTAAACCCTGAAACACCACCCCCAGCAAGACCGCCTTCATTGCCCAAACACCTCTGCACTGCCCTGAACCCTGAAACACCACCCCCAGCAAGACCCTCTACACTGTCTGAACACCACTGCCCTAAACCCTGAAACACCACCCCAGCAAGACCCCCTACACCGCCCGAAAACCAATGCACTGCCCTAAACCCTGAAACACCATCCCCTGTACGACCCCCTACACTGCCCGAACACCACTTCACTGCCCTAAACCCTAAAACACTACCCCAGCACGACACCGTACACTACCTGAACACCACTGCACTACCCTAAAACACCACCCCCAGCATAACCCCCAACACTGCCCGAACACCACTGCACTACCCTAAACCATAAAACACCAGCCCCAGAACAACCCCCTACACTGCCCGAACACCACTGCACTGCCCTAACCCTTAAAAACAAGCTCCAGCATGACCCCCTACACTGCACAAACACCACTGCACTGCCCTAAACCCTAAAACATCAGCCCCAGCATGACCCCTCACACTGCTCGAACACCACAGCACGGCCCAAAACCCTGAAACACCAGCCGCAGCACGACCCCCTACACTGCCTAAACACCACTGCACTGCCCTAAACCCTGAAACACCACCCCCAGCACGACCACCTACACTGCCCGAAAACCACTGCACTGCCCTAAACCCTGAAACACCACCCCCCTGCACGACCCCACTACACTGCCCGAACACCACTGCACTGCCCTAAACCCTGAAACACCACTCCAGCAAGACCCCCTACACTGCCCGAACACCTCTGCATTGCCCTGAAAGCTGAAACACCACCCCCAGCAAGACCCCCTTCACTGCCTGAACAACACTGCCCTAAACCCTTAAACACCACCCCAGCAATACACCCTACGCTACCCGAAAACCACTGCACTGCCCGAAACCCTGAAATACAACCCCCTGCATGACCCCCTACACTGCCCGAACACCACTGCACTGCTCTAAACCCTGGAACACCTCTGCCAGCATGACCCCCTACACTGCCTGAACACCACTGCTCTGCCCTAAACCCTGAAACACCACCCCCAGCACGTCCCCCTACACTGCCTGAACACCACTGCTCTGCCCTAAACTCTGAAATACCAGCCCCAGCACGACCCCCTACTCTGCCAGAACACCACTGCACTGCCCTAAACCCTAAAACACCAGCCCCAGCACGACCCCCTCAACTGCCAGAACACCACTGCCCTAAACCCTGAAACGCCTTCCCCTGCAAGACCCTCTACACTGCCCGAACACCACTGCACCACTGCCCTAAATCCTGAAATGCCACCCCCTGCAAGACCCCCTATATTGCCCGAACACCACTGCACTGCCCTAAACCCTGAAACACCACCCCCAGCATGACCCCCTACACTGCCCGAACACCACTGCACTGCCCTAAACCCTGAAACAGCACCCCAGCACAACCCCCTACACTGCCCGAACACCACTGCACTGCCCTAAACCCTAAAACACTACCCCCAGCAGGACCCCCCACACTGCCCGAACACCACTTCACTGGCCTAAACCCTAAAACACCACCCCCTGCACGACACCCTTCACTACCGTAACACCACTGCACTACCCTAAAACACCACCCCCAATATGACCCTCAACACTGCCCGAACACCACTGCACTACCCTAAACCATAAAACACCAGCCCCAGCACGACCCCTACACTGCCCAAAAACCACTGCACTGCCCTAACCCTAAAACACCAGCCCCAGCACGATCCCTCACACTACCCGAACACCACTGAACTGCCCTAAACCCTGCAACACCAGCCCCAGCACGACCCCCTACACTGCCCGAACATAACTGCACTGCCCTAAACCCTGAAACACCACCCCCAGCACGACCCCTTACACTGCCCGAACACCACTGCACGGCCCAAAACCCTGAAACACCACCCCCCTGCATGACCCCCCACACTGCCTGAACACCACTGCACTGCCCTAAACCCTGAAACACCAAACCCAACAGCAAGACCCCCTGTTGCCCGAACACCTCTGCACTGCCCTGAACCCTGAAACACCACCCCCAGCAAGAACCTCTACATTGCCTGAACACCACTACCCTAAACCCTGAAACACCACCCCAACAAGACCCCCTACACTGCCCGAAAACCAATGCACTGCCATGAACCCTGAAACACCACTCCCTTCATGACCCCCTACACTGCCTGAACACCACTGCACTGCCCTAAACCCTGAAACACCATTCCCAGGATGACCCCCTACACTGCTCAAACACCACTGCTCTGCCCTAAACCCTAAAACACCACCCCCAGCACGTACCCCTACACTGCCAGAACACCACTGCACTGCCCTAATTCCTGAAACACCAACGCCAGCACGACCCCCTACACTGCCTAAACACCACTGCTCTGCCCTAAAGCCTGAAACACCACCCCCAGCATGTCCCCATACACTGCCTGAACACCACTGTTCTGCCCTAAACCCTGAAACACCAGCACAACCCCCTACACTGCCCGAACACCACTGTACTGCCCTAAACCCTGAAACACCAGAACCAGCACTATCCCCTACACTGCCCACACACCACTGCACTGCCCTAAACCTTGAACCACCACCCCCAACACGACCCCCTACACTGCACCAACACCACTGCACTGCCCTAAATGCTGACACACCACCCACAGCACGACCCCCTACACTGCCCGAACACCACTGCACTGCCCTAAACCTTGAAACACCACCTCCAGCACGACCCCCTAAACTGCCCGAACACCACTGCACAGCCCTAAACCCTGAAACACCACCCCCTGCAAGACCCCCTACACTGCCCGAACACCACTCCCCTAAACCCTGAAACGCCACCCCAGCAAGAACCCCTAGAATGCCCAAAAACCACTGCACTGCTCTAAACCCTGAAACACCACCCCCAGCACGACCCCCTACACTGCCCGAAAACCACTGCACTGCCCTAAACCCTGAAACACCACCCTCAGCACGACCCCCTACACTGCCCGAACACCACTGCACTGCCCTAAACACTGAAACACCACCCCCAGCAAGATCCCCTACACTGCCCGAACACCTCTGCACTGCCCTGAACCCTGAAACACCACCCCCTGCAAGACCCCCTACACTGCCCGAACACCACTCCCCTAAACCCTGAAACGCCACCCCAGCAAGAACCCCTAGAATGCCCAAAAACCACTGCACTGCCCTAAACCCTGAAACACCACCGCCAGCATGACCCCCTACACTGCCCGAAAACCACTGCACTGCCCTAAACCCTGAAACACAACCCCCAGCACGACCCCATACACTGCCCAAACACCACTGCACTGCCCTAAACCCTGAAACACCACCCCCAGCACGACCCCCTACACTGCCCGAACACCACTGCACTGCCCTAAACCGTGAAACACCAGCCCCAGCATGACCCCCTAAAGTGCCCGAACACCACTGCACTGCCCTAAACCCTGAAACACCACCCCCTGAACGACCCCCTACACTGCCCGAACACCACTGCACTGCCCTAAACCCTAAAATACTACCCCCAGCATGACCCCGCACACTGCCCGAACACCACTTCACTGCCCTAAACCCTAAAACATCACCCCCTTCACGACACCCTACACTACCAGAACACCACTGCACTACCCTGAAACACCACCCTCAGCATGACCCTCAACACAGCCCGAACACCACTGCACTACCCTAAACCATAAAACACCAGCCCCAGCACGACCCCCTACACTGCCCGAACACCACTGCACTGCCCTAACTCTAAAACACCAGCCCCAGCACGACCCCTCAAACTGCCTGAACACCACTGCACTGCCCTGAACCTTTAAACACCACCCCAGCAAGACCCCCTATACTGCCTGAACACCACTGCACTACCCTGAAACACCACCCTCAGCATGACCCTCAACACAGCCCGTAAACCACTGCACTGCCCTAAACCCTGAAACACCACCCCCTGCACGACCCCCTACAGTGCCCGAACACCACTGCACTGCCCTAAACCCTGAAACACCACCCCCTGAACGACCCCCTACACTGCCCGAACACCACTGCACTGCCCTAAACCCTAAAATACTACCCCCAGCATGACCCCTCAAACTGCCTGAACACCACTGCACTGCCCTGAACCTTTAAACACCACCCCAGCAAGACCCCCTATACTGCCTGAACACCACTGCACTACCCTGAAACACCACCCTCAGCATGACCCTCAACACAGCCCGTAAACCACTGCACTGCCCTAAACCCTGAAACACCACCCCCTGCATGACCCCCTACAGTGCCCGAACACCACTGCACTGCCCTAAACCCTGAAACACCACCCCCTGAATGACCCCCTACACTGCCCGAACACCACTGCACTGCCCTAAACCCTAAAATACTACCCCCAGCATGACCCCGCACACTGCCCGAACACCACTTCACTGCCCTAAACCCTAAAACATCACCCCCTTCACGACACCCTACACTACCAGAACACCACTGCACTACCCTGAAACACCACCCTCAGCATGACCCTCAACACAGCCCGAACACCACTGCACTACCCTAAACCATAAAACACCAGCCCCAGCACGACCCCCTACACTGCCCGAACACCACTGCACTGCCCTAACTCTAAAACACCAGCCCCAGCACGACCCCTCAAACTGCCTGAACACCACTGCACTGCCCTGAACCTTTAAACACCACCCCAGCAAGACCCCCTATACTGCCTGAACACCACTGCACTGCCCTGAACCTTTAAACACCACCCCAGCAAGACCCCCTATACTGCCTGAACACCACTGCACTACCCTGAAACACCACCCTCAGCATGACCCTCAACACAGCCAGTAAACCACTGCACTGCCCTAAACCCTGAAACACCACCCCCTGCACGACCCCCTACAGTGCCCGAACACCACTGCACTGCCCTAAACCCTGAAACACCACCCCCTGAACGACCCCCTACACTGCCCGAACACCACTGTACTGCCCTAAACCCTAAAATACTACCCCCAGCATGACCCCGCACACTGCCCGAACACCACTTCACTGCCCTAAACCCTAAAACATCACCCCCTTCACGACACCCTACACTACCAGAACACCACTGCACTACCCTGAAACACCACCCTCAGCATGACCCTCAACACAGCCCGAACACCACTGCACTACCCTAAACCATAAAACACCAGCCCCAGCACGACCCCCTACACTGCCCGAACACCACTGCACTGCCCTAACTCTAAAACACCAGCCCCAGCACGACCCCTCAAACTGCCTGAACACCACTGCACTGCCCTGAACCTTTAAACACCACCCCAGCAAGACCCCCTATACTGCCTGAACACCACTGCACTACCCTGAAACACCACCCTCAGCATGACCCTCAACACAGCCCGTAAACCACTGCACTGCCCTAAACCCTGAAACACCACCCCCTGCACGACCCCCTACAGTGCCCGAACACCACTGCACTGCCCTAAACCCTGAAACACCACCCCCTGAACAACCCCCTGCACAGCCCGAACACCACTGCACTGCCCTAAACCCTAAAATACTACCCCCAGCATGACCCCGCACACTGCCCGAACACCACTTCACTGCCCTAAACCCTAAAACATCACCCCCTTCACGACACCCTACACAACCAGAACACCACTGCACTACCCTGAAACACCACCCTCAGCATGACCCTCAACACAGCCCGAACACCACTGCACTACCCTAAACCATAAAACACCAGCCCCAGCACGACCCCCTACACTGCCCGAACACCACTGCACTGCCCTAACTCTAAAACACCAGCCCCAGCACGACCCCTAAAACTGCCTGAACACCACTGCACTGCCCTAAACCTTTAAACACCACCCCAGCAAGACCCCCTATACTGCCTGAACACCACTGCCCTAAACCCTGAAATACCCCCTCAGCATGACCCCATACACTGCCCAAACACCACTGCACTGCCCTAAACCCTGAAACACCACCCCCAGCACGACCCCCTACACTGCCCGAACACCACTGCACTGCCCTAAACCGTGAAACACCAGCCCCAGCACGACCCCCTACACTGCCCGAACACCACTGCACTGCCCTAAACCCTGAAACACCAGCCCCAGAACGACCCCCTCCACTGCCAGAAAGCAACTGCTCTAAACCTGTAACGCCTTCCCCTGCAAGACCCCCTAACACTGCCCGAACACCACTGCAGCACTGCCCTAAACCCTGAAATGCCACCCCCTGCAAGACCCCCTATATTTCCCGAACACCACTGCACTGCCCTAAACCCTGACACACCAACCCCAGCACGACCCCTACACTGCCCGAACACCACTGCACTGCCCTAAACCCTAAATCACTACCCCAGCAAAACCCCCTGCACTGCCCGAACACCACTGCACTGCCCTAAACCCTAAAATACTACCCCCAGCATGACCCCCCACACTGCCCGAACACCACTTCACTGCCCTAAACCCTAAAACATCACCCCCTGCACGACACCCTACACTACCGGAACACCACTGCACTACACTAAAACACCACCCTCAGCATGAACCTCAACACAGCCCGAACACCACTGCACTACCCTAAAACATAAAACACCAGCCCCAGCACGACCCCCTACACTACCCGCACACCACTGCACTGCCCTAAACCCTGAGACACCACCCCCAGCACGACCCCCTAAACTGCCCGAACACCACTGCACTGCCCTAAACCCTGAAACACCACCCCCTGCAAGACCCCCTACACTGCCCGAACACCACTCCCCTAAACCCTGAAACGCAACCCCAGCAAGAACCCCTAGAATGCCCGAAAACCACTGCACTGCCCTAAACCCTGAAACACCACCCCCAGCATGAACCCCTACACTGCCCGAAAACCACTGCACTGCCCTAAACCCTGAAACACCACCCCCAGCACGACCCCCTACACTGCCCGAACACCACTGCACTGCCCTAAACCCTGAAACACCACCCCAGCAAGATTCCCTACACTGCCCAAACACCTCTGCACTGCCCTGAACCCTGAAACACCACCCCCAGCAAAACCCCTTACACTGCCTGAACACCACTGCCGTAAACCCTTAAACAACACCCACAGCACGACCCCCTACACTGCCCGAACACCACTGCACTGCCCTAAACCGTGAAACACCAGCCCCAGCACGACCCCCTACACTAGCTGAACACCACTGCACTGCCCTAAACCCTGAAACACCAGCCCCAGCACGACCCCCTCCACTGCCCGAACGCAACTGCTCTAAATCCTGAAATGCCACCCCCTGCAAGACCCCCTATATTGCCCGAACACCACTGCACTGCCCTAAACCCTGAAACACCACCCCCAGCACGACCCCCTACACTGCCAGAACACCACTGCACTGCCCTAAACCCTGAATCACCACCCCAGCACAACCCCCTGCACAGCCCGAACACCACTGCACTGCCCTAAACCCTAAAATACTACCCCCAGCATGACCCCGCACACTGCCCGAACACCAGTTCACTGCCCTAAACCCTAAAACATCACCCCCTTCACGACACCCTACACTACCAGAACACCACTGCACTACCCTGAAACACCACCCTCAGCATGACCCTCAACACAGCCCGAACACCACTGCACTACCCTAAACCATAAAACACCAGCCCCAGCACGACCCCCTACACTGCCCGAACACCACTGCACTGCCCTAACTCTAAAACACCAGCCCCAGCACGACCCCTCAAACTGCCTGAACACCACTGCACTGCCCTGAACCTTTAAACACCACCCCAGCAAGACCCCCTATAGTGCCTGAACACCACTGCACTACCCTGAAACACCACCCTCAGCATGACCCTCAACACAGCCCGTAAACCACTGCACTGCCCTAAACCCTGAAACACCACCCCCTGCACGACCCCCTACAGTGCCCGAACACCACTGCACTGCCCTAAACCCTGAAACACCACCCCCTGAACGACCCCCTACACTGCCCGACCACCACTGCACTGCCCTAAACCCTGAAACACCATTCCCAGGATGACCCCCTACAGTGCTCAAACACCACTGCTCTGCCCTAAACCCTAAAACACCACCCCCAGCATGTCCCCCTACACTGCCAGAACACCACTGCACTGTCCTAATTCCTGAAATACCACCGCCAGCATGACCCCCTACACTGCCTGAACACCACTGCTCTGCCCTAAACCCTGAAACACCAGCACGACCCCCTACACTACCCGAACACCACTGTACTGCCCTAAACCCTGAAACACCAGAACCAGCACGACCCCGACACTGCCCGAACACCTCTGCACTGCCCTGAACTCTGAAACACCACCCCCAGCAGGACCCACTACACTGCCTGAACACCACTGCCCTAATCCCTGAAATACCACCCCAGCAAGAACCCCTAGAATGCCCGAAAACCACTGCACTGCCCTAAACCCTGAAACACCACCCCCTGCACAGCCCCTGCACTGCCTGAACACCACTGCACTGCCCTAAACCATGAAACACCACTTCCAGGACGAACCCCTACACTGCCCAAACACCACTGCTCTGCCCTAAACCCTAAAACACCACCCCCAGCACCTCCCCCTACACTGCCAGAACACCACTGCACTGCCCTAATTCCTGAAACACCACCCCAGCATGACCCCCTACACTGCCTGAACACCACTGCTCTGCCCTAAGCCCTGAAACACCACCCCCAGCACGTCCCCCTACACTGCCTGAACACCACTGCTCTGCCCTAAACCCTGAAACACCAGCACAACCCCCTACACTGCCCGTACACCATTGCGCTGCCCTAAATCCTGAAACACCACCCCCAGCAAGACCCCCTACACTGCCCAAACACCACTGCTCTAAACCCTGAAACGCCACCCCCTGCAAGACCCTCTACACTGCCCAAACACCACTGCACCACTGCCCTGAACCCTAAAACGCCACCCCCTGCAAGACTCCCTACACTGCCCAAACACCACTGCACTGCTCTAAACCCTGAAACATCACCCCCAGCACGACTCCTACGCTGCCCGAACACCACAGCACTGCCCTAAACCCTGAAATACCACCCCCAGCATAACCCCCTACACTGCCCGAACACTACTGCACTGCCCTACACCCTAAAACACCACCACCAGCACGACCCCCCCCACACTGCCCGAACACCACTGCACTGCCCTAAACCCTAAAACACGACCCCATCACGACACCCTACACTGCTCGAACACCACTGCACTGCCCTAAACCCTAAAACACTACCCCCAGCACAAGCCCCCACACTGCCCGAACACCACTGCACTGCCCTAAACCCTAAAACACCACCCCCTGCACGACACCCTACACTACCAGAACACCATTGCACTACCCTAAAACACCACCCCAGCATGACCCTCAACACTGCCCGAACACCACTGCACTACCCTAAACCATAAAACACCAGCCCCAGCACGACCCACTACACTGCCCGAACACCACTGCACTGCCCTAACCCTACAACACCAGCCCCTGCATGACCCCTCACACTGCCCAAACACCACTGCACTGCCCTAATCCCTAAAACACCAGCCCCAGCACGACCCCCTACACTGCCTGAAAACCACTGCACTGCCATAAACCCTAAAAAACCAGCCCCAGCACGACCCCCTACACTGCCCGAACACCACTGCACTGCCCTAATCCCTGAAACACCACCCCCAGCACGACCACCTACACTGCCCAAACACCACTGCACTGCCCTAAACCCTGAAACACCACCCCCCTGTAAGACACACTACACTGCCCGAACACCACTGCACTGCCCTAAACCCTGAAACACCACCCCCAGCAGGACCGCCTACATTGCCCGAACACCTCTGCACTGCCCTGAACCCTGAAACACCCCCCCAGCAAGACCCTCTACACTGCCTGAACACCACTGCCCTAAACCCTGAAACACCACCCCAACAAGACCCCCTACACCGCCCGAAAACCAATGCACTGCCCTAAACCCTGAAACACCACCCCCTGCACGACCCCCTACACTGCCCGAACACCACTTCACTGCCCTAAACCCTAAAACACTAACCCCAGCACGACACCGTACACTACCTGAGCACCACTGCACTACCCTAAAACACCACCCCCAGCATGACCCCCAACACTGCCCGAACACCAGTGCACTACCCTAAACCATAAAACACCAGCCCCAGAACAAACCCCTACACTGCCCGAACACCACTGCACTGCCCTAACCCTTAAAAACCAGCTCCAGCAAGACCCCCTACACTGCCCAAACACCACTGCACTGCCCTAAACCCTAAAACATCAGCCCCAGCATGACCCCTCACACTGCTCAAACACCACAGCATGGCTCAAAATCCTGAAACACCAGCCGCAGCACGACCCCCTACACTGCCTGAACACCACTGCACTGCCCTAAACCCTAAAACACCACCCCCAGCACGACCACCTACACTGCCCGAACACAACTGCACTGCCCTAAAGCCTGAAACACCACTCCAGCAAGACCCCCTACACTGCCCGAACACCTCTGCATTACCCTGAAAGCTGAAAC
Organism: Triturus cristatus; assembly: GCF_964204655.1. NCBI lineage: Eukaryota > Metazoa > Chordata > Amphibia > Caudata > Salamandridae > Triturus > Triturus cristatus. Next base: position 130,216 of record NW_028187549.1, read on the forward strand.
ACCACCCCCAGCAAGACCCCCTTCACTGCCTGAACAACACTGCCCTAAACCCTTAAACACCACCCCAGCAAGACACCCTACGCTACCCGAAAACCACTGTACTGCCCTAAACCCTGAAACACTACCCCCTGCCCGACCCCGTACACTGCCCGAACACCACTGCACTGCCCTAAACCCTGAAACACCACCCCCAGCACGTCCCCCTACACTGCCTGAACACCACTGCTCTGTCCTAAACTCTGAAACAACCGCCCCAGGACGACCCCCTACACTGCCCGAACTCCACTGCACTGCCCTAAACCCTAAAACACCAGCCCCAGCATGACCCCCTCCACTGCCCGAACACCACTGCCCTAAACCCTGAAACGCCTTCCCCTGCAAGACCCTCTACACTGCCCGAACACCACTGCACCACTGCCCTAAATCCTGAAATGCCACCCCCTGCAAGACCCCCTATAGTGCCCGAACACCACTGCACTGCCGTAAACCCTGAAACACCACCCCCAGCACGACCCCCTACACTGCCCGAACACCACTGCACTGCCCTAAACCCTGAAACACGACCCCAGCACGACCCCCTACACTGCCCGAACACCACTGCACTGCCCTAAACCCTAAAACACTACCCCCAGCACGACCCCCCACACTGCCCGAACACCACTTCACTGCCCTAAACCCTAAAACACCACCCCCTGCACGACACCCTTCACTACCGTAAAACCACTGCACTACCCTAAAACACCACCCCCAATATGACCCTCAACACTGCCCGAACACCACTGTACTACCCTAAACCATAAAACACCAGCCCCAGCACGACCCCTCACACTGCCCGAACACCACTGCACTGCCCTAAACTCTGCAACACCAGCCCCAGCACGACCCCCTACACTGCCCGAACACAACTGCACTGCCCTATACCCTGAAACACCAACCCAGCACGACTCCCTACACTGCCCGAACACCACTGCACTGCCCTAAACCCTGAAACACCACCCCCCTGCATGACCCCCACACTGCCTGAGCACCACTGCACTGCCCTAAACCCTGAAACACCATCCCCAGCAAGACCCCTTATTGCCCGAACACCTCTGCACTGCCCTGAACCCTGAAACACCACCCCAGCAAGACCCTCTACATTGCCTGAACACCACTGCCCTAAACCCTGAAACACCACCCCAGCAAGACCCCCTACACTGCCCGAACACCACTGCACTGCCCTACACCCTGAAACACCATTCCCAGGATGACCCCCTACACTGCTCAAACACCACTGCTCTGCCCTAAACCCTAAAACACCACCCCCAGCACGTCCCCTACACTGCCAGAACACCACTGCACTGCCCTAATTCCTGAAACACCACTGCCAGCACGACCCCCTACACTGCCTGAACACCACTGCTCTGCCCTAAACCCTGAAACTCCAGCACAACCCCCTACACTGCCCGAACACCACTGTACTGCCCTAAACCCTGAAACACCAGAACCAACACGACCCCCTACACTGCCCAAACACCTCTGCACTGCCCTGAACCCTAAAACACCACCCCCAGCAGGACCCACTACACTGCCTGAACACCACTGCCCTGATCCCTGAAACACCACCCCAGCAAGAACCCCTAGAATGCCCGAAAACCACTGCACTGCCCTAAACCCTGAAACACCAACCCTGCACAGCCCCTGCACTGCCAGAACACCACTGCACTGCCCTAATTCCTCAAACACCACCCCAGCACGACCCCCTACACTGCCTGAACACCACTGCTCTGCCCTAAACCCTGAAAGACCACCCCCAGCACGTTCCCCTACCCCTACACTGCCTGAACACCACTGCTCTGCCCTAAACCCTGAAACACCAGCACAACCCCCTACACTGCCCGAACACCACTGCACTGCCCTAAACCCTGAAACACCATCCCCAGCACGACCCCCTACACTGCCCGCACTCCACTGCGCTGCCCTAAACCCTGAAACACCACCCCCAGCAAGACCCCCTACACTGCCCGAACACCACTGCTCTAAACCCTGAAACGCCACCTCCTGCAAGACCCTCTACACTGCCCGAACACCACTGCACCACTACCCTGAACCCTAAAACGCCACCCCCTGCAAGACCCCCTACACTACCGTAACACCACTGCACTACCCTAAAACACCACCCCCAATATGACCCTCAACACTGCCCGAACACCACTGTACTACCCTAAACTATAAAACACCAGCCCCCGCACGACCCCCTACACAGCCCTGAAAACCACTGCACTGCCCTAACCCTAAAACACCAGCCCCAGCACGACCCCTCACACTGCCCGAACACCACTGCACTGCCCTAAACCCTGCAACACCAGCCCCAGCACGACCCCTCACACTGCCCGAACACCACTGCACTGCCCTAAACCCTGCAACACCAGCCCCAGCACGACCCCCTACACTGCCCGAACACAACTGCACTGCCCTATACCATGAAACACCAACCCAGCACGACTCCCTACACTGCCCGAACACCACTGCACTGCCCTAAACCCTGAAACACCACCCCCCTGCATGACCCCCACACTGCCTGAGCACCACTGCACTGCCCTAAACCCTGAAACACCACCCCCAGCAAGACCCCTTATTGCCCGAACACCTCTGCACTGCCCTGAACCCTGAAACACCACCCCAGCAAGACCCTCTACATTGCCTGAACACCACTGCCCTAAACCCTGAAACACCACCCCAGCAAGACCCCCTACACTGCCCGAACACCACTGCACTGCCCTAAACCCTGAAACACCATTCCCAGGATGACCCCCTACACTGCTCAAAAACCACTGCTCTGCCCTAAACCCTAAAACACCACCCCCAGCACGTCCCCTACACTGCCAGAACACCACTGCACTGCCCTAATTCCTGAAACACCACTGCCAGCACGACCCCCTACACTGCCTGAACACCACTGCTCTGCCCTAAACCCTGAAACACCAGCACAACCCCCTACACTGCCCGAACACCACTGTACTGCCCTAAACCCTGAAACACCAGAACCAACACGACCCCCTACACTGCCCAAACACCTCTGCACTGCCCTGAACCCTGAAACACCACCCCCAGCAGGACCCACTACACTGCCTGAACACCACTGCCCTGATCCCTAAAACACCACCCCCAGCATGACCCCCAACACTGCCCGAACACCAGTGCACTACCCTAAACCATAAAACACCAGCCCCAGAACAACCCCCTACACTGCCCGAACACCACTGCACTGCCCTAACCCTTAAAAACCAGCTCCAGCAAGACCCCCTACACTGCCCAAACACCACTGCACTGCCCTAAACCCTAAAACATCAGCCCCAGCATGACCCCTCACACTGCTCAAACACCACAGCATGGCTCAAAATCCTGAAACACCAGCCGCAGCACGACCCCCTACACTGCCTGAACACCACTGCACTGCCCTAAACCCTAAAACACCACCCCCAGCACGACCACCTACACTGCCCGAACACAACTGCACTGCCCTAAAGCCTGAAACACCACTCCAGCAAGACCCCCTACACTGCCCGAACACCTCTGCATTACCCTGAAAGCTGAAACACCACCCCCAGCAAGACCCCCTTCACTGCCTGAACAACACTGCCCTAAACCCTTAAACACCACCCCAGCAAGACACCCTACGCTACCCGAAAACCACTGCACTGCCCTAAACCCTGAAACACTACCCCCTGCCCGACCCCGTACACTGCCCGAACACCACTGCACTGCCCTAAACCCTGAAACACCACCCCCAGCACGTCCCCCTACACTGCCTGAACACCACTGCTCTGCCCTAAACTCTGAAACAACCGCCCCAGGACGACCCCCTACACTGCCCGAACTCCACTGCACTGCCCTAAACCCTAAAACACCAGCCCCAGCATGACCCCCTCCACTGCCCGAACACCACTGCCCTAAACCCTGAAACGCCTTCCCCTGCAAGACCCTCTACACTGCCCGAACACCACTGCACCACTGCCCTAAATCCTGAAACACCACCCCCAGCACGACCCCCTACACTGCCCGAACACCACTGCACTGCCCTAAACCCTGAAACACGACCCCAGCACGACCCCCTACACTGCCCGAACACCACTGCACTGCCCTAAACCCTAAAACACTACCCCCAGCACGACCCCCCACACTGCCCGAACACCACTTCACTGCCCTAAACCCTAAAACACCACCCCCTGCACGACACCCTTCACTACCGTAACACCACTGCACTACCCTAAAACACCACCCCCAATATGACCCTCAACACTGCCCGAACACCACTGTACTACCCTAAACCATAAAACACCAGCCCCAGCACGACCCCTCACACTGCCCGAACACCACTGCACTGCCCTAAACCCTGCAACACCAGCCCCAGCATGACCCCCTACACTGCCCGAACACAACTGCACTGCCCTATACCCTGAAACACCAACCCAGCACGACTCCCTACACTGCCCGAACACCACTGCACTGCCCTAAACCCTGAAACACCACCCCCCTGCATGACCCCCACACTGCCTGAGCACCACTGCACTGCCCTAAACCCTGAAACACCACCCCCAGCAAGACCCCTTATTGCCCGAACACCTCTGCACTGCCCTGAACCCTGAAACACCACCCCAGCAAGACCCTCTACATTGCCTGAACACCACTGCCCTAAACCCTGAAACACCACCCCAGCAAGACCCCCTACACTGCCCGAACACCACTGCACTGCCCTAAACCCTGAAACACCATTCCCAGGATGACCCCCTACACTGCTCAAACACCACTGCTCTGCCCTAAACCCTAAAACACCACCCCCAGCACGTCCCCTACACTGCCAGAACACCACTGCACTGCCCTAATTCCTGAAACACCACTGCCAGCACGACCCCCTACACTGCCTGAACACCACTTGTAGGAGAGTAGGGTCTGCTATCCTATGGTCACCCCAAATTTTTGCTTTTTGCTTCACTGGTTTTTGACATATTGAGGCTGTGGGCCTGCCAATCAGACCCCCAGCCTGCTGTTCTCTCTACTAAATTAAAACTATGCACCCTAGGTGCATAACCAATTGGAAGTGGATCACCCTGTCAGCCCCTGTACCAGTGTACACTAGGTACCCAGGGCATTGGTGTACCCAAGGCCTGCCAAGGGCTGCAGCATGTATTATGCCACCCCAGGCTTGGCCTAACAATCTGACACAACTGGCTGATCACTCAGCTGGGGTAAGTTGGTGTAATCACCTCTTACTTAGGTGTAGTATACCTATAACTAAACTTAAATGGGACACCTGGTAACCTATAAGTCACTCCTATGGCAGGCCTTAACAATCCTGAAGGCAGAGTGCTTGGTTCCATGTGAGATGGTGCTCTGGCATGAGCTGAGCCTGTCTGCAGTGGTCGGAACAACTTCCTTCTACTGTTTCCAGATATCGTCATGCCATATACTCTTAAGTGCATTATGAACCTCGCGGTTAAATGCTATCTTTGGTTTGGCTTTATCAAAACATGTCGAGTAAGGTGTCATACGAATTGGAATACTAACCCCTCGCCAATTCTGGCGACGGGGTTAGCATTCCACCCTTCTAGAGGGACACGACATGTACAGTGCCTGAAACCCGGGTAAAATCAGACATAGCCTCAGCTCCACAAAATGGATGCTGCCACCACAGACACAAGTCTGCCCTCCTGCTGCTGGGAGTCCTTCCAGCTTGGGAGGTGTGGACAAAGGGTTTCCTGCCAGGGGAGGTGCGTGCACCACCCCAGACAGGATTTTGTGTATTGGTCAGGTAGGGCTTGAAAGAAACCAGACATGCCTGTGGCTCACAAGGAGCCTCGGTGCATATGCCAGTTCAAACCGGTCCTGGGGCACACCAGTCCCGGGCCTGGGGCGAGCTGGACAAAGGATTGGGGGTGTAACCACCCCCCTTCCTGGTCCCACCCATAGGGAGGGACCTAGCAGGTAGTCCGGCCCCTAGAATCCGCTTAAAGGTAGGAGCTGTGTCCTAAGACTTCAGACATCCTGGAATCAACTTGAAACTAAGAAGAAGACGGGAACTTCGACATTCTGCTGCACAGAAGACTGAAGAAAATCTCCCCTGTGGTCAGGGAGTGACCACCTTGCTAACGCAAGCACCATCCAGCGCATCAACGTCTGCTTTGCCGCCGCCTCCCGCCGGAGCCCGAGCCCAGAGACTGACAAGACCTGGACCTCCAGACCTCTCACCGCCCGATCCACAGTCCCTGAAAAGAGGAGACCCGTGGAGGCACCGAGACACGTGGAGCCAGCCATCTTGGAACGACTACGACAAGCTGACAAGTGCAACAACCGAGGCTCCCTCCAAGTTGTGCTTTGGGATCTGAGAAGCCCAACCCCCGAGCAGCATCTGCACCAAAGGTGAGCCCTCCAGCATCTCCACGATCTGCGTGGGGCCCTTCTGCATTTTGCCACTCGACGCGCCTAACCGGTTGCTGGCCCGCTGGCTAGTGGCCATCTTGGCGACGAACTCTACAAAATACACTGCTGGTCTGGTTGCTCCAGACTGGCCCTTGCTCCCCTCCAAAGGAGCAATCCCTCTGACCTTGCTGGTCAGAACCAACAGCTGATTTCCGAATCCTCCTACAATTGCTTTTGCCAAGGCTTGTTTGCTTCGATCAAGTCGCCGACACCGCCGACAGCGAGAGCCTGCGTGGGACAGCTCGTGAGCCGACTCCTGGACGTCGTCGACCTTCAGGGACCACGTGGCTGCGGAGACAAGCTACCCCTCATCACCTATTTGCACCCGACATCGCCTGGTACCCACCTGGTGCCACGCTGGTCACTGGCTAGTGACTGTGAACACTGTCCCCTCTGCTTACAGGTCTTCAACATCTCCGATCCACTCTTGGATCCACTGCATCTCTCCCGGACCGACCGCCTGCAGCATCTTTGTCTTCAAGCTCCACGGAACAGATAGAAGAAACCCGACGCACTTCGAGGCCTATGCACCCGCTTCCTGTGGGTGAGGTAAAGCTGGCACACCTGTGCCCAAGTGTAGTATTACATCTCTAGTGCCTGTGTTCCAAATCTTGAGTTCCTAGTCCATCCGGAAGATCCTCTTTGCAGTAACTTTGTACTTTTTACGCACCCATTGAAACCTATGGGAGCACGCGTGTGACTATTTGCTCTGCACACGCCACCCGTGGACCTCCTGGTCACTAACTGACGTTAGCTCCTTGTAGGCCCAGCGATTCTAGAGGCCCTAGGCCTTTTCCCTTTTCTGTTCGTGGTACTTATACCACTATTTTAGTATATGGTTTGAGTGGCCACCAGGGCCTATCCATATAACGTGCAACTTCTGTGTATTCTGTGATAATCTTGTTTGACGATTTGTGCTCCTGTGCTCATAAAGAGACTAGGGGTTACTTTGAGAAATAAATACATATATATTTTGAATATATATCTGTGTGGTGTCCTTTCATTGGTATAAAAGGGGGTTACATTTGGTAAAACAGCTGGCTTAACACGCTTCACGAGTTTAGCCTCAAAGACTGCTTAGCCTACGCTACCACTAGGGCAGCAAGTCCGAAAAGGTTGACTTACAACCACACCATAAGGGTTGCTTGGCATGGTACAAGGTGATCACTTTAACTAGTGAGCATCATATACCAGGCCAACTTCTCACATTGGTGAGCAGCGGTTGGATTTGAGCTTGCTGTGTTTTACCATTGTAATCTCTTGGTTACCAATTGAAAGATCACATAGGTACCTGTAGGTACATATAAAACAAGATTAGATATACATAAGTTCTACTGAACTTAGTTGTTGTAGAGCAAAGGGAGTAGCACACCCTGACTACAACTACTAGATAGGTTTAGTAGGTAAACACAAGTGTAGGTAGATTGCAACACATCCACCCACACTTAAGAGCAATGGCCGGGGCAGAGGGGTCCACTGTACCCATCTCTGTTGAGAGTGACCCCCAGAGGGCAACATCCAGCTTTGCTACCCTTAATCAGAATGAGCTCAGGCATTTGGCAACTCTTAGAGGCCTTAAACAGCCCAAAAACCCAAACTCTGCTGAGCTCAGAGAGCTCTTACAGAATGATGAGAATCAGAGAGCACTCAAGAAAGCTTCCCAGTTAGCCCCCTTAGGGTCAGGAACAGGAGGCCCCCCTTCTGAAGATACTACAGAGGTACCCAGTTCCAATAGCCATCCCTTAGATGAGAACCATACTACAGGGGAGGAAAGTGGTGAGGATACAGAAAGTAGTGATGATGAAGGGAGAAATAGCCCAGTGCCAAGTATTATACTTGGCCCAGCTAAACTAAGGCTATTGGGGACTGACAATGGGTTCACCCCATTGGATCTCCCCAGTGGACTTAACACAGGGCTTGGGAGGCAAAGGAATCGCTCAGGTGACTCCAATGCTTCTCATGGCTCTAGAGGCTCTCAAGGTCACTCCAGGAAAAGGATGACCACCCCTCAGAGGAGGGAACATGAGGCCAGAATGCAGGAAGCCCAGCTGAGGATCAGGAAGCAGGAGCTAGAAGTAGCCCTGATGGAAGAAAAACTGAACAAGGCTAGGCAACCTAGAGAGAGTGGGTCTATACCCACTGGTGGCAGCATTGTCCCTAAGGACAAAGATAGGGTCTTTGACAATAGGAACCTGTCTAAGGTTGTGCCCCCCTACAAAAGTGGGGATGACATCCACAAATGGATAACTGCTCTTGAGAGAGCCTGCAAAGTACAGCAGGTTCCTGAAGACCAGTGGGCAGCAATCCTCTGGCTCTCCTTTGAAGGAAGAGGCAGAGACAGACTCCTCACTGTTAGAGAAGAGGATGTCAGAAACTACAGAGTCCTGAAGAGTGTTCTGGTAGATGGGTTAGGCTTAACCACTGAACAGTACAGGTTAATGTTCAGAGACACCCAAAAGACACAGACTCAGGACTGGTCTGAATATGTTGAATGTGCCACTAAGGCTTTGGAGGGTTGGTTGCTGGGAAGTAAGGTATCTGATTTTACAGGATTGTATAATTTGATGATGAGAGAACAGATTTTAAATAACTGTCAAAACCAGCAACTGCATCAACACTTGGTTGACTCTGATCTGACCTCTCCCCAAGAATTGGGAAAGAAGGCAGACAAATGGGTCAGAACCAGGGTTAAGCAAAAGAACCAGAACCAGGGCCAAGGGGGTGATCAGAAGAAAACAGACCAAAAGGGTGGAGATCAGAAACCTAAAGACCAGAAGTCTTCAACAGGGCCCCAAACTACTGCTAAGGAGGGTGGGTCCCAACAGTCCAAGAAGAAGAAAGAAGGTCAGAAGAAACCCTGGTGCAATCATTGTAAAAATACAACTCACTGGACTAGTGATTGCAAAAAGGGTGGAGCCCCCAACACTGTTGCCCCTAAGGCACCTGCTCCCAGTACTACTGTTAGCAGTGTTGGTCCCCAGACAAAGGGTGTAGTGGGAATCACTATGGGAACTGAAGGAGATTCTGACTTAGACAGAACCCTTACACAGGCAGTCTTGATCTGTGATGGGGACATTGATTTGTCCCTGACTGTGAGCCCCAGTAACCTGGGCAAGTACAGACAGACTCCTTTAATTAATGACAAAGTGGCTCAAGCCTACAGGGACACATGTGCCAGTGTCACTATGGTGACACCAGGCTTTGTGGACCCTGGACAGTACATACCAGGTGAGAACTACCTGGTGACCAATGCCAGCAATGCCACTACTTCACATAGTGTGGCAGTTGTTAACTTCTCATGGGGAGGGGTAACTGGCCTCAAAAGGGTTGTGGTTAGTGCAGACCTCCCAGTAGAATGTTTGTTGGGCAATGACCTAGAGAGTTCTCTATGGTCAGAAGTGGAGTACAGGACTCATGCAGAGATGTTAGGTATATCATCACATGTCCTTGCTGTGACCAGGTCACCGGCCAAAAAGTGCCTCACTGAACCTCAGGTCTTGGATCCTGGAACAATGGACCAAGCACCTACCAAGAAGAAGAACAGGAGGGTCAAGGCTGTGCCTTCCCCCCTGCCTCAGAGTGATGATCAGCCTTCCCAGGAAGCTGATCTAGAGGACCCTGAAGGAACTGTCCCTGAAGAGCTTGAACCTGATCAGGTTGAGTTTCTGGGGACAGGGGGACCTTCAAGGGCTGACTTGAGGCAGGCTCAGTTATCCTGTCCCTCTCTTGAACCCCTCAGACAGCTGGCTGCTGCTGAGGCTGCTGGGAATGCTCAAGGTACCCATAAAGTGTATTGGGATGAAGGGCTCCTTTATTCAGAGACTAGAGACCCCAAGCCTGGTGCTACCAGGAGGTTGGTCATACCTCTGCAATTTAGGGGCTTCCTTCTTACCTTGGCCCATGACATTCCTTTAGCAGGACACTTAGGCCAGAACAAGACTTGGGACAGGCTTGTCCCTCACTTTCACTGGCCTCATATGAATGAAGATACAAAGGAGTTTTGTCGCTCCTGTGTTACCTGCCAAGCCAGTGGCAAATCAGGTGGCACAACAAAGGCCCCCCTAATACCACTACCTGTGGTGGGGGTCCCCTTTGAAAGAGTGGGAATAGACATAGTGGGTCCCATGGATCCTCCCACTGCATCTGGGCACAGATTTATACTGGTGGTAGTGGATCATGCCACCAGGTATCCAGAGGCAATTCCCCTTAGGACCACTACAGCACCTGTTGTGGCCAGGGCCCTGCTGGGAGTATTCTCCAGAGTGGGGTTTCCTAAGGAGGTAGTATCTGACAGAGGTACCAACTTTATGTCAGGATACTTAACAGCTCTTTGGAAGGAATGTGGTGTCAACTACAAGTTCACCACCCCTTATCACCCACAATGCAATGGGCTTGTTGAGAGATTCAACAAGACCCTAAAGGGTATGATCAAAGGATTACCTGAAAAGCTCAGGCGACGATGGGACATCCTTCTACCCTGCCTTCTGTTTGCTTACAGAGAGGTCCCACAAAAAGGAGTTGGCTACAGCCCCTTTGAATTGTTGTTTGGGCACCCTGTGAGAGGCCCACTGTGTTTGGTGAAGGAAGGATGGGAGTTACCTCTCAAAAAGCCTAAGCTAGACATAGTGGACTATGTACTTGGTCTCCGCTCCAGGATGGCTGAGTATATGGAGAAGGCATCCAAAAACCTTGAGGCAAGCCAGGCCTTACAGAAAGCTTGGCATGACCAAAAGGCTGTCTTGGTTGAGTTTCAGCCAGGACAGAAGGTATGGGTGTTGGAGCCAGTGGCCCCAGCAGCACTCCAAGACAAATGGTCTGGACCCCATACAATCCTGGAAAAGAAGGGAGAGGTCACCTACTTGGTGGACCTAGGAACTCCCAGGAGTCCCCACCGGGTACTCCATGTTAACAGGCTTAAAGCATATGTTGACAGGGCAGACATGGGCTTGCTCATGGCTACAGATGAGGGACAGGAGGAAGAGAGTGACCCTCTCCCAGACCTGTTGTCTCAGAACCCTGAAGATGGCTCAGTTGAAGGAGTGACCCTTGGAGGCAACCTCACTGCCCATCAGCAGACTGAATGTAGACAGGTTCTATAATCATTTTCACATATGTTTTCCTTGATACCTAGTCAAACTGACTGGTGTACCCATGTTGTGGACACTGGTGACAGTCTGCCTGTAAAGAACAAACTTTACAGACAACCTGACCACGTCAGGGACTGTATAAAGGCTGAGGTACATAAAATGCTGGAATTAGGTGTCATTGAACCCTCAGAGAGCCCCTGGGCTAGCCCAGTGGTTCTGGTCCCCAAACCTCACACCAAAGATGGCAAGAGAGAGATGAGGTTCTGTGTGGATTACAGAGGACTCAATGCTGTCACCAGGACAGATGCACACCCTATTCCAAGGGCAGATGAGCTCATAGACAAACTAGCTTCTGCAAAGTTTTTGAGCACATTTGACTTAACAGCTGGCTATTGGCAAATCAGATTAGCTGAGGAGTCTAAGGCCAAAACAGCATTCTCAACCCCAGGTGGGCATTATCAGTTTGTGGTGATGCCCTTTGGTCTGAAGAATGCACCTGCCACCTTCCAAAGGCTGGTGAACCAAGTCCTTACTGGGTTGGATGACTTTTGTGCAGCATATCTTGATGGCATTGCTGTCTTTAGCTCCACCTGGGAGGATCACCTGATCCACCTGAAGAAGGCTCTGGAGGCCCTGCAGAGGGCAGGCCTCACTATCAAGGCTACTAAGTGCCAGATAGGGCAGAGTAAGGTTGTGTATTTGGGCCACCTTGTAGGTGGAGGCCAAGTTCAACCACTGGAGAGTAAGATACAATCCATCAAGGACTGGTCCCCTCCAACCACCCAGACTCAAGTTCGAGCTTTCTTGGGCTTGACTGGGTACTACAGGAAGTTTGTTAAGAACTATGGGTCCATTGTGACTCCTCTTAATGATCTGACATCCAAGAAGATGCCCAAAAAGGTTCAGTGGACAGTAAGCTGTCAAAAGGCATTTGATGACCTGAAGAAGGCCATGTGCTCTGCACCTATCCTGAAAAGTCCTGACTACTCCAAAGAGTTTATTGTCCAAACAGATGCTTCTGAGTTGGGTGTGGGAGCTGTGCTGTCACAACTTAAGGTAGATGGTCAAGACCAACCCATTGCTTTTATTAGCAGAAGGTTGACCCCCAGAGAGAAGAATTGGTCAGCTATTGAGAGGGAGGCCTTTGCTGTGGTGTGGGCCCTGAAGAAGCTGAGGCCATACTTGTTTGGCACTCACTTCAAGATTCAGACCGACCATAAGCCCCTCTTGTGGCTAAATCAGATGAAGGGTGAAAACCCCAAACTGCTTAGGTGGTCCATTTCCCTACAGGGGATGGACTTTACAGTGGAGCACCGGCCAGGTACTGACCATGGGAATGCAGATGGTCTTTCCAGGTACTTCCACTTAGGACATGAAGACGAGACTGGTCAAGGCTAGTTTAATGTCCCAGCGTTTGGGGGGGGGTTGTGTAGGAGAGTAGGGTCTGCTATCCTATGGTCATCCCAAATTTTTGCTTTTTGCTTCACTGGTTTTTGACATATTGAGGCTGTGGGCCTGCCAATCAGACCCCCAGCCTGCTGTTCTCTGTACTAAATTAAAACTATGCACCCTAGGTGCATAACCAATTGGAAGTGGATCACCCTGTCAGCCCCTGTACCAGTGTACACTAGGTACCCAGGGCATTGGTGTACCCAAGGCCTGCCAAGGGCTGCAGCATGTATTATGCCACCCCAGGCTTGGCCTAACAATCTGACACAACTGGCTGATCACTCAGCTGGGGTAAGTTGGTGTAATCACCTCTTACTTAGGTGTAGTATACCTATACCTAAACTTAAATGGGACACCTGGTAACCTATAAGTCACTCCTATGGCAGGCCTTAACAATCCTGAAGGCAGAGTGCTTGGTTCCATGTGAGATGGTGCTCTGGCATGAGCTGAGCCTGTCTGCAGTGGTCGGAACAACTTCCTTCTACTGTTTCCAGATATCGTCATGCCATATACTCTTAAGTGCATTATGAACCTCGCGGTTAAATGCTATCTTTGGTTTGGCTTTATCAAAACATGTCGAGTAAGGTGTCATACGAATTGGAATACTAACCCCTCGCCAATTCTGGCGACGGGGTTAGCATTCCACCCTTCTAGAGGGACACGACATGTACAGTGCCTGAAACCCGGGTAAAATCAGACATAGCCTCAGCTCCACAAAATGGATGCTGCCACCACAGACACAAGTCTGCCCTCCTGCTGCTGGGAGTCCTTCCAGCTTGGGAGGTGTGGACAAAGGGTTTCCTGCCAGGGGAGGTGCGTGCACCACCCCAGACAGGATTTTGTGTATTGGTCAGGTAGGGCTTGAAAGAAACCAGACATGCCTGTGGCTCACAAGGAGCCTCGGTGCATATGCCAGTTCAAACCGGTCCTGGGGCACACCAGTCCCGGGCCTGGGGCGAGCTGGACAAAGGATTGGGGGTGTAACCACCCCCCTTCCTGGTCCCACCCATAGGGAGGGACCTAGCAGGTAGTCCGGCCCCTAGAATCCGCTTAAAGGTAGGAGCTGTGTCCTAAGACTTCAGACATCCTGGAATCAACTTGAAACTAAGAAGAAGACGGGAACTTCGACATTCTGCTGCACAGAAGACTGAAGAAAATCTCCCCTGTGGTCAGGGAGTGACCACCTTGCTAACGCAAGCACCATCCAGCGCATCAACGTCTGCTTTGCCGCCGCCTCCCGCCGGAGCCCGAGCCCAGAGACTGACAAGACCTGGACCTCCAGACCTCTCACCGCCCGATCCACAGTCCCTGAAAAGAGGAGACCCGTGGAGGCACCGAGACACGTGGAGCCAGCCATCTTGGAACGACTACGACAAGCTGACAAGTGCAACAACCGAGGCTCCCTCCAAGTTGTGCTTTGGGATCTGAGAAGCCCAACCCCCGAGCAGCATCTGCACCAAAGGTGAGCCCTCCAGCATCTCCACGATCTGCGTGGGGCCCTTCTGCATTTTGCCACTCGATGCGCCTAACCGGTTGCTGGCCCGCTGGCTAGTGGCCATCTTGGCGACGAACTCTACAAAATACACTGCTGGTCTGGTTGCTCCAGACTGGCCCTTGCTCCCCTCCAAAGGAGCAATCCCTCTGACCTTGCTGGTCAGAACCAACAGCTGATTTCCGAATCCTCCTACAATTGCTTTTGCCAAGGCTTGTTTGCTTCGATCAAGTCGCCGACACCGCCGACAGCGAGAGCCTGCGTGGGACAGCTCGTGAGCCGACTCCTGGACGTCGTCGACCTTCAGGGACCACGTGGCTGTGGAGACAAGCTACCCCTCATCACCTATTTGCACCCGACATCGCCTGGTACCCACCTGGTGCCACGCTGGTCACTGGCTAGTGACTGTGAACACTGTCCCCTCTGCTTACAGGTCTTCAACATCTCCGATCCACTCTTGGATCCACTGCATCTCTCCCGGACCGACCGCCTGCAGCATCTTTGTCTTCAAGCTCCACGGAACAGATAGAAGAAACCCGACGCACTTCGAGGCCTATGCACCCGCTTCCTGTGGGTGAGGTAAAGCTGGCACACCTGTGCCCAAGTGTAGTATTACATCTCTAGTGCCTGTGTTCCAAATCTTGAGTTCCTAGTCCATCCGGAAGATCCTCTTTGCAGTAACTTTGTACTTTTTACGCACCCATTGAAACCTATGGGAGCACGCGTGTGACTATTTGCTCTGCACACGCCACCCGTGGACCTCCTGGTCACTAACTGACGTTAGCTCCTTGTAGGCCCAGCGATTCTAGAGGCCCTAGGCCTTTTCCCTTTTCTGTTCGTGGTACTTATACCACTATTTTAGTATATGGTTTGAGTGGCCACCAGGGCCTATCCATATAACGTGCAACTTCTGTGTATTCTGTGATAATCTTGTTTGACGATTTGTGCTCCTGTGCTCATAAAGAGACTAGGGGTTACTTTGAGAAATAAATACATATATATTTTGAATATATATCTGTGTGGTGTCCTTTCATTGGTATAAAAGGGGGTTACATTTGGTAAAACAGCTGGCTTAACACGCTTCACGAGTTTAGCCTCAAAGACTGCTTAGCCTACGCTACCACTAGGGCAGCTAGTCCGAAAAGGTTGACTTACAACCACACCATAAGGGTTGCTTTGCATGGTACAAGGTGATCACTTTAACTAGTGAGCATCATATACCAGGCCAACTTCTCACACCACTGCTCTGCCCTAAACCCTGAAACTCCAGCACAACCCCCTACACTGCCCGAACACCACTGTACTGCCCTAAACCCTGAAACACCAGAACCAACACGACCCCCTACACTGCCCAAACACCTCTGCACTGCCCTGAACCCTGAAACACCACCCCCAGCAGGACCCACTACACTGCCTGAACACCACTGCCCTGATCCCTGAAACACCACCCCAGCAAGAACCCCTAGAATGCCCGAAAACCACTGCACTGCCCTAAACCCTGAAACACCACCCCCTGCACGGCCCCTGCACTGCCAGAACACCACTGCACTGCCCTAATTCCTCAAACACCACCCCAGCACGACCCCCTACACTGCCCGAACACCACTGCTCTGCCCTAAACCCTGAAAGACCACCCCCAGCACGTTCCCCTACCCCTACACTGCCTGAACACCACTGCTCTGCCCTAAACCCTGAAACACCAGCACAACCCCCTACACTGCCCGAACACCACTGCACTGCCCTAAACCCTGAAACACCATCCCCAGCACGACCCCCTACACTGCCCGCACTCCACTGCGCTGCCCTAAACCCTGAAACACCACCCTCAGCAAGACCCCCTACACTGCCCGAACACCACTGCTCTAAACCCTGAAACGCCACCTCCTGCAAGACCCTCTACACTGCCCGAACACCACTGCACCACTACCCTGAACCCTAAAACGCCACCCCCTGCAAGACCCCCTACACTACCGTAACACCACTGCACTACCCTAAAACACCACCCCCAATATGACCCTCAACACTGCCCGAACACCATTGTACTACCCTAAACCATAAAACACCAGCCCCCGCACGACCCCCTACACAGCCCTGAAAACCACTGCACTGCCCTAACCCTAAAACACCAGCCCCAGCACGACCCCTCACACTGCCCGAACACCACTGCACTGCCCTAAACCCTGCAACACCAGCCCCAGCACGACCCCCTACACTGCCCGAACACAACTGCACTGCCCTATACCATGAAACACCAACCCAGCACGACTCCCTACACTGCCCGAACACCACTGCACTGCCCTAAACCCTGAAACACCACCCCCCTGCATGACCCCCACACTGCCTGAGCACCACTGCACTGCCCTAAACCCTGAAACACCACCCCCAGCAAGACCCCTTATTGACCGAACACCTCTGCACTGCCCTGAACCCTGAAACACCACCCCAGCAAGACCCTCTACATTGCCTGAACACCACTGCCCTAAACCCTGAAACACCACCCCAGCAAGACCCCCTACACTGCCCGAACACCACTGCACTGCCCTAAACCCTGAAACACCATTCCCAGGATGACCCCCTACACTGCTCAAACACCACTGCTCTGCCCTAAACCCTAAAACACCACCCCCAGCACGTCCCCTACACTGCCAGAACACCACTGCACTGCCCTAATTCCTGAAACACCACTGCCAGCACGACCCCCTACACTGCCTGAACACCACTGCTCTGCCCTAAACTCTGAAACACCAGCACAACCCCCTACACTGCCCGAACACCACTGTACTGCCCTAAACCCTGAAACACCAGAACCAACACGACCCCCTACACTGCCCAAACACCTCTGCACTGCCCTGAACCCTGAAACACCACCCCCAGCAGGACCCACTACACTGCCTGAACACCACTGCCCTGATCCCTGAAACACCACCCCAGCAAGAACCCCTAGAATGCCCGAAAACCACGGCACTGCCCTAAACCCTGAAACACCACCCCCTGCACGGCCCCTGCACTGCCAGAACACCACTGCACTGCCCTAATTCCTCAAACACCACCCCAGCACGACCCCCTACACTGCCTGAACACCACTGCTCTGCCCTAAACCCTGAAACACCACCCCCAGCACGTCCCCCTACACTGCCTGAACACCACTGCTCTGCCCTAAACCCTGAAACACCAGCACAACCCCCTACACTGCCCGAACACCACTGCACTGCCCTAAACCCTGAAACACCATCCCCAGCACGACCCCCTACACTGCCCGCACTCCACTGCGCTGCCCTAAACCCTGAAACACCACCCCCAGCAAGACCCCCTACACTGCCCGAACACCACTGCCCTAAACCCTGAAACGCCACCCCCTGCAAGACCCTCTACACTGCCCGAACACCACTGCACCACTACCCTGAACCCTAAAACGCCACCCCCTGCAAGACCCCCTACACTGCCTGAACACCACTGCACTGCTCTAAACCCTGAAACATCACCCCCAGCACGACTCCTACACTGTCCGAACACCACAGCACTGCCCTGAACTCTGAAACACCACCCCCAGCAGGACCCACTACACTGCCTGAACACCACTGCCCTAATCCCTGAAATACCACCCCAGCAAGAACCCCTAGAATGCCCGAAAACCACTGCACTGCCCTAAACCCTGAAACACCACCCCCTGCACAGCCCCTGCACTGCCTGAACACCACTGCACTGCCCTAAACCATGAAACACCACTTCCAGGACGAACCCCTACACTGCCCAAACACCACTGCTCTGCCCTAAACCCTAAAACACCATCCCCAGCACGTCCCCCTACACTGCCAGAACACCACTGCACTGCCCTAATTCCTGAAACACCACCCCAGCATGACCCCCTACACTGCCTGAACACCACTGCTCTGCCCTAAGCCCTGAAACACCACCCCCAGCACTTCCCCCTACACTGCCTGAACACCACTGCTCTGCCCTAAACCCTGAAACACCAGCACAACCCCCTACACTGCCCGTACACCATTGCGCTGCCCTGAATCCTGAAACACCACCCCCAGCAAGACCCCCTACACTGCCCGAACACCACTGCTCTAAACCCTGAAACGCCACCCCCTGCAAGACCCTCTACACTGCCCGAACACCACTGCACCACTGCCCTGAACCCTAAAACGCCACCCCCTGCAAGACCCCCTACACTGCCCAAACACCACTGCACTGCTCTAAACCCTGAAACATCACCCCCAGCACGACTCCTACGCTGCCCGAACACCACAGCACTGCCCTAAACCCTGAAATACCACCCCCAGCATAACCCCCTACACTGCCCGAACACTACTGCACTGCCCTAAACCCTAAAACACCACCACCAGCACGACCCCCCCACACTGCCCGAACACCACTGCACTGCCCTAAACCCTAAAACACGACCCCATCACGACACCCTACACTGCTCGAACACCACTGCACTGCCCAAAACCCTGAACCACCACCCCAGCACGACCCCTTACACAGCCCGAACACCACTGCACTGCCCTAAACCCTAAAACACTACCCCCAGCACGAGCCCCCCACACTGCCCGAACACCACTGCACTGCCCTAAACCCTAAAACACCACCCCCTGCACGACACCCTACACTACCAGAACACCATTGCTCTACCCTAAAACACCACCCCAGCACGACCACCTACACTGCCCAAACACCACTGCACTGCCCTAAACCCTGAAACACCACCCCCCTGTAAGACCCACTACACTGCCCGAACACCACTGCACTGCCCTAAACCCTGAAACACCACCCCCAGCAAGACCGCCTACATTGCCCGAACACCTCTGCACTGCCCTGAACCCTGAAACACCCCCCCAGCAAGACCCTCTACACTGCCTGAACACCACTGCCCTAAACCCTGAAACACCACCCCAACAAGACCCCCTACACCGCCCGAAAACCAATGCACTGCCCTAAACCCTGAAACACCACTCCCTGCACGACCCCCTACACTGCCCGAACACCACTTCACTGCCCTAAACCCTAAAACACTAACCCCAGCACGACACCGTACACTACCTGAGCACCACTGCACTACCCTAAAACACCACCCCCAGCATGACCCCCAACACTGCCCGAACACCAGTGCACTACCCTAAACCATAAAACACCAGCCCCAGAACAACCCCCTACACTGCCCGAACACCACTGCACTGCCCTAACCCTTAAAAACCAGCTCCAGCAAGACCCCCTACACTGCCCAAACACCACTGCACTGCCCTAAACCCTAAAACATCAGCCCCAGCATGACCCCTCACACTGCTCAAACACCACAGCATGGCTCAAAATCCTGAAACACCAGCCGCAGCAGGACCCCCTACACTGCCTGAACACCACTGCACTGCCCTAAACCCTAAAACACCACCCCCAGCACGACCACCTACACTGCCCGAACACAACTGCACTCCCCTAAGCCTGAAACACCACTCCAGCAAGACCCCCTACACTGCCCGAACACCTCTGCATTACCCTGAAAGCTGAAACACCACCCCCAGCAAGACCCCCTTCACTGCCTGAACAACACTGCCCTAAACCCTTAAACACCACCCCAGCAAGACACCCTACGCTACCCGAAAACCACTGCACTGCCCTAAACCCTGAAACACTACCCCCTGCCCGACCCCGTACACTGCCCGAACACCACTGCATTGCCCTAAACCCTGAAACACCACCCCCAGCACGTCCCCCTACACTGCCTGAACACCACTGCTCTGCCCTAAACTCTGAAACAACAGCCCCAGGACGACCCCCTACACTGCCTGAACTCCACTGCACTGCCCTAAACCCTAAAACACCAGCCCCAGCATGACCCCCTCCACTGCCCGAACACCACTGCCCTAAACCCTGAAACGCCTTCCCCTGCAAGACCCTCTACACTGCCCGAACACCACTGCACCACTGCCCTAAATCCTGAAATGCCACCCCCTGCAAGACCCCCTATAGTGCCCAAACACCACTGCACTGCCGTAAACCCTGAAACACCACCCCCAGCACGACCCCCTACACTGCCCGAACACCACTGCACTGCCCTAAACCCTGAAACACGACCCCAGCACGACCCCCTACACTGCCCGAACACCACTGCACTGCCCTAAACCCTAAAACACTACCCCCAGCACGACCCCCCACACTGCCCGAACACCACTTCACTGCCCTAAACCCTAAAACACCACCCCCTGCACGACACCCTTCACTACCGTAACACCACTGCACTACCCTAAAACACCACCCCCAATATGACCCTCAACACTGCCCGAACACCACTGTACTACCCTAAACCATAAAACACCAGCCCCCTGTTAGAAATGGGATTTCTGGTTGGCTAGGGCTTGCGCCAAAACCAGACAGAAACCACCACTCTAGTCAGGGCTGGGGAGTTACACGCCAAAGATAACCCCTGCTCACCCCCTTGGTAGCTTGGCACGAGCAATCAGGCTTATCCCTGAGGCGATGTGTAAAGCGTTTGCGCGCGCACCCAGCAACAACACCCAAGGCCCACCACAAAGGAAACTCCACACAAGGTATTCTATAAAAATAACCTTTGTATTATACACAACACATTAGATAAAAACACACACTCTACAATGTGCCAACAGGCACGGGCAGAATTTACAAGGGATTATATATACAGGGGACAGGGCCACCTGGACCACTGTCAGGAATTAGCACTTTTTAGAACATAGGAATAATACTGTAGTACAAAATAACATATGTAGCACACAACCAGTAACTACTGGTATCAGGTAAGTACCACCTACGCAACCCTAAGCACCTTAGGAAAATATTGCGCAGGGAATCAGGACCTCACTAGCACGACCTGTACTAGGGAGAAAACAACCACCTAAGTACCACAATACCTGTAGGGGTAAACGCACTTTACACATGATGCATCACATTCAGAGGTGTAGAACAAGGGAAACACATGATGCATAAACTACATTCAGCGGTGTAAAGCAAAGCACATGACGCATAAACACATTCAGAGGTGCAGGAAAGGAACACAATTGCGCAAGAACTCACATAAGCCACCACCTGTGGCAGTCCCTAGGCCAACTGGCCTTGCAGGGGGCTAGGGCGCCCTTTGTCTCAAAGTCAGGGCAAGATTGCGCAGGCTGCGCAAGCCCCCAGCGTGGAGGGGCACAACCTAAACGTAGCAGCTGCCCACTAAGTGCTGGGCAGCTGGGAAAGGAGCATGGGCACCACTGTGCTTTTTAAGACAAATATGGCATGCCTTGGAGCCTCCCTGGGCTCTGCCAAGAAGAATGCCCCCAAGTGTTGGAGTCCTGCGCAGGGACTCGAGAAATGATGCCCCCAGACGTTGGAGTCCCCTCTGGGACTCAGAATCACCAACGAAATGCCCCCGAATAACGTGGGAGCCTCGTGGGCTCTGAAAACACCTGGGCGCCGCGTTAGAGCCTCCCGGGGCTCGGTGAACACTTAGTCCCCCTTCGTTGGAGTCCTTCTCATGGACTCAAAAAGAATAATGCCCCCAGAGCCTCGCAGGCTCTACAACAAGAATGCGCCCCTTCGTTGGAGCCTGTACTCGGGGCTCTGGAACAAGAATGTGGGGGAAACAACGTTGGAGCGGCCCACTGCCTTCCGGGGCCGCTCCTGTCCTCAAAACAACTGCCCCTCTGTGCGGGAGCGCCTCTAGACTGAGGCCTCTCCTTGGTGTGAAGGGGGCGCTCTCGTGGGTGTGTAACTGCGGCGCCGGTGCAACTGCGGCGCCGCTGTGGGGGAGAGGGGCAGAGATTCCAATCACCCGGAGTCCCGCTTACCTGAGACTTCCCGCGGTGTCTCTGCTTGGTCCTATTCCGTATGCAGGGCTCTCGGACCACACGGAGCCCTGTGCGCGTAGCACTTTTTCCTCTCCTCTTCGTCCGGGCCACAGGCAGGCGGGGTAGGCTCCCGGCCTCTGCTGCAGCACGTCCCTGTGCGGGGTGAGCTCCCGCCGGGGTCTTTCGACGCGCACTTCCTCTGCACCGGCGAAGGCGGGGTAGGCTCCCGCCTGTCTACTTCCGGTAGTCCCGCCCCCGGCCTGCCTGACTTCCTTCGAGCCCGGCCGCGGCGGTGATTTCCCAAATCTCGGCGATAAGAGGGGTAGGCTCCCTCGTAACCAGGGATATTTGGCGGGGTGGGCACCCGCCGTGAAAACAACACAAATAAGCGGGGTGGGCACCCGCAAGCACACCACAATGCGGGGTGGGCACCCGCCAATTAAATAATTAAATCAGCGGGGTGGGCACCCGCAAGCGCGGCAAAATAGCAGGGAATCCCTACGTCGGGGTTCCCTCGCTAGTAATGGCAGCTCCGCGCTGCTGGCCACACATAAAGCGCTCGTAGCGCTATAAGTAAAGGGAAAGCGCTTCCAGGCGCTTAGGGGTGCCAGTAAACACACAAGTCCAGCAGAGTTCTTCCCTGCATGCAGCAGGGCAGGGGTGGGGGGGGCAAGACTGGACCCAGAGCCAGCTCACTGGGCCTCCAGGCAGGGAGGTAGTCCAGGTGGTGGTCCTCTGGTCCAGCAGCAGCAGCAGCCCCCCTCAGGTAAGATCCTGGCAGAGAACAGTTTCTGTGGGGACACAGCCCCATTTTTATACAGCAAAACCCCTTTGTTCTGGGTTCAGGGTGAGGGGGAAAACCAGTCGCAGCTGGTTGGGGAGCACCCTTGATGTGCTCAGCCCCTCACTCTATTCATTGGCATGGCTAGGGTCGTCAGTCGCACCGCAGGGGGCGGGGCCAGCATTGTGTGTGGAAAACCCTGTCCTATTCAGGACCCAGGTGTACTCCTCCCACCCATCTAGCTGCTGATCTCCCCATTCACCACCGGGTGACTCATCCTGACTCTGGGGAATCCCTAGCCCGTCACATGACATGACCAGCCAATCACGCGACAGACACACTGCACACAGAAGTGCCCACTTCTAGAAGTGGCACTTCCACACTAGGTACATGCACGCTGCACACATCATCGCGCAGCATTCACTCCCACGAGTCCGCACATACCAAACTCGGGCCTGCACACCCCACGCATCAGGAACTACTAGGGACACATACATTCCCCATGCATTCCTATGGGAGGGCAGGCCTATCTCACCACATGCACTCAGAGCACGCACGCACTTTACCCTGGGACACAGGGAAAGTGCGCAGAGACCAAACAATTACCACACCAAGTCACCAATAAAAAGCAAAAAAGTTCAGGGGTGAACCTGCCAGAAGGGCCAAGTCCAACACAACCCCCTTCCAGCCAAAACGCAGGGCAGACCAATCACCACCGTGATGGACTTCCCTGCTTGGGCGATAGAACACGGACGCGGGCCCGCAACTGCATGGACACCCTCCGGTTCTACGCCACGGTGAACCCATGGAATTCTTTTTAACACCACTGTCTGGACCAACTGGGCTACCCCACTGGTACTCCCAAGCTGTCCGCGGCCAAGACCAGGCCCTAGGCCACCCAGGTGCCACCGGTCTTTGCCTAACCATAGAGTGGGGGGTAGTAACCCCTGGCACATAGCGGCCATTCTCCACTCTACCCCTCATCAGGGCAGTTCTAAACTGCCACTGATCCTCCAGCCTAGGGTCTGTACCCTCAAGCTGACCAAAAGTCACGGGTGAGGCTCTCCTCCCCCTACCTCTTCTTCTGGGGTTCCGCCCTCTCTTACTCTGAGAGGCGACCCCGTAACGCAATTCACCTACCAGCTCAGGACCCCTCCCTGAGAACTGGTTTCCCAACCTAGGGTTTAACCCCTCAGGTTGCACTGGGGTCAGAGGTGGGCTCTCCCACCCTCTGCACCCCCTTCCAGAGTCCTGCTCTCTACCAACTGGGGCGGTACCTCTGGAAGAAGAACCGGTCAGGACACTGGTTACAGTCGTCCTACCCTTCAGGTCAGGCTGATCCTGAACCTGGCCTCCCAACCTCGGGTCTAGAACCTTTGGTGGAATACTTGCCTGGCACTCCAGGACTTCGGGGGACTTACACACCATCCCCCCAAGAGGAACATATGCCTCATATGTTGCATGACAGTCTGCCTGGCGCAGATCTCCCGTCCCCTGTCCACCTGACAGTGCGCGAAGATCCCCCAGGACAGATGTGTGGTCACCATGGTCACCTCGAGGAGACTCAGCCCTCCCGGCTGGTCCCTGACCCACTGGCTCCTCCACCGGGGAACACCGCCCCATGCCACTCCTCTCGCTGGACTTCTGTACCCTCCCTACTGGAGCGGTACTGCCAGACATCAGAACCACTGGAGCTTTATTTACAGACGCTCCAGGTCCTCCATACACTAGGTGATCCTCCTCAAATGGACTAACAGGACAGCCTAGGTCCCAGACTTGGTGTTCCCTCATGAAACCATCCAAGTCATGAGGCAGGGTTTCGTGCGTCTGGGGACCCTTGGTCACCCACTTACTCCAGCTCCACTGAGCCAGGCCGTAAGCCCCTACACCCTCCTCGCTACCCGGGGACCTAGCTGGGCTACACTGAGCCTCCTCCACCACGCTGGGCTGGAGGATCTCTGAACCACTACTGTTGGAATCACTCTCCCATTCCTCATCAGAACTTGGGACCCCTTCCCATCGGTCTGCTCTTTTTGCAAGGTCCCAAGCATCTAAATCGTAATATCCCAACAGGTGTTGGCGCAACCCGGGGTAAAAACTACTGAGTAGCTGCTCTTTGATAACCAGAGCATACAGTCCTTCAAAATCCCGTTTCGTGTTTACTCTTACCCAATCATCCAGTGCATCCTCGCATTCACCCACAAACGTGTCCCAAGACTGGTGAGACAGCTTCCTACTGCCCCTGAATTTCAACCTATACTCCTCTTCTTGGGAAACAGGTACCAGACTGGGTAAACTGGGAATGGGACTTCCTGCACTGGACTTTATCTCGCTGTCACCACTGGACTCAACCCTCCCTGGGGAGCCCAGACAACTACAACTGCGCTCAGGGGACAACTTACCCTCCAGAGCTAATTTCTCTGTGGCAAAGGCCCGCTCAGCCTCCGCCATCTGTTTCTGAGCTAAGACCCTCTCGGTCTCCAGCTTGGCATGCTCTATCCTGAGCTTCTCCATGGCCAGCTGATGCTCCCTTTCTTCCCTCCTATCTACCCACTCCTCTGGGGACAGGGAAAGGGATGGGGTGCTGCTCCTGACACTGGACCCAGCAAGGGACTCCCTATCTATGGGGTCTCCACTATCTACTGGCGTCCCTGTCAGGTTACTTTCTTCCTCCTCTTCTAAATCTTCAGGGCTCCCTACAGACCCACCACCCTCCTGGTGTGAGGCCCGGGCCCTTATCCTACTGCGCTCAAGACCCCATTGACCCTTTTGCCATAGGATCAGGTTGCTTCTAAGTTCGGACTGAGAGTCTGACTCATCCACCCCTATGTCTCTCTCTTCACAGAACCTTACCAACTCCAACATACTGTACCCAAACAGATCACAGAAATCAAAAGCTGGCTCCATTTTGGCAGACGTTCTTGAGAAAAGATCACACAGGGAACTTAGGGGTCTGAGCTTAACACGAACACACAATTCACAAAGGATTCAGCAAGCTCTCTATCCCAGAGAACTCACACTCACTTGCCTAGTGCCACACACCACTCATCCACACACAACCCTCCCCTCGGACTGGTAAGGCAGTTTCTACCACCCCTGATTCCTCAACCTGACCACCACGTGACACAGGTACCAACTCTGGGCGCAGGGCGGGGGACAAATGTACTGGACACTATTACGCTGCCACCACTGGATCCCACCCTCTGGTGAATCCAGAACACAATGCACTAAGGGGGATGATCTACCCTCCCGAGCTAGGGACACCTAACTCACAGTGCACAAAACCACATTTCCAAAGAAATGACAATTAAAAACAAACTTAGAACAATAATCCCTATACCATGTGATTTATCTAAATGCAGAGTTTTGTAGTGCGGCCAGTTGCCGCTGCGGTACAGCGCAAACGCAAGTCCAAATCCCACCGCTGCCACCAATGTTAGAAATGGGATTTCTGGTTGGCTAGGGCTTGCGCCAAAACCAGACAGAAACCACCACTCTAGTCAGGGCTGGGGAGTTACACGCCAAAGATAACCCCTGCTCACCCCCTTGGTAGCTTGGCACGAGCAGTCAGGCTTATCCCTGAGGCGATGTGTAAAGCGTTTGCGCGCGCACCCAGCAACAACACCCAAGGCCCACCACAAAGGAAACTCCACACAAGGTATTCTATAAAAATAACCTTTGTATTATACACAACACATTAGATAAAAACACACACTCTACAATGTGCCAACAGGCACGGGCAGAATTTACAAGGGATTATATATACAGGGGACAGGGCCACCTGGACCACTGTCAGGAATTAGCACTTTTTAGAACATAGGAATAATACTGTAGTACAAAATAACATATGTAGCACACAACCAGTAACTACTGGTATCAGGTAAGTACCACCTACGCAACCCTAAGCACCTTAGGAAAATATTGCGCAGGGAATCAGGACCTCACTAGCACTACCTGTACTAGGGAGAAAACAACCACCTAAGTATCACAATACCTGTAGGGGTAAACGCACTTTACACATGATGCATCACATTCAGAGGTGTAGAACAAGGGAAACACATGATGCATAAACTACATTCAGCGGTGTAAAGCAAAGCACATGACGCATAAACACATTCAGAGGTGCAGGAAAGGAACACAATTGCGCAAGAACTCACATAAGCCACCACCTGTGGCAGTCCCTAGGCCAACTGGCCTTGCAGGGGGCTAGGGCGCCCTTTGTCTCAAAGTCAGGGCAAGATTGCGCAGGCTGCGCAAGCCCCCAGCGTGGAGGGGCACAACCTAAATGTAGCAGCTGCCCACTAAGTGCTGGGCAGCTGGGAAAGGAGCATGGGCACCACTGTGCTTTTTAAGACAAATATGGCATGCCTTGGAGCCTCCCTGGGCTCTGCCAAGAAGAATGCCCCCAAGTGTTGGAGTCCTGCGCAGGGACTCGAGAAATGATGCCCCCAGACGTTGGAGTCCCCTCTGGGACTCAGAATCACCAACGAAATGCCCCCGAATAACGTGGGAGCCTCGTGGGCTCTGAAAACACCTGGGCGCCGCGTTAGAGCCTCCCGGGGCTCGGTGAACACTTAGTCCCCCTTCGTTGGAGTCCTTCTCATGGACTCAAAAAGAATAATGCCCCCAGAGCCTCGCAGGCTCTACAACAAGAATGCGCCCCTTCGTTGGAGCCTGTACTCGGGGCTCTGGAACAAGAATGTGGGGGAAACAACGTTGGAGCGGCCCACTGCCTTCCGGGGCCGCTCCTGTCCTCAAAACAACTGCCCCTCTGTGCGGGAGCGCCTCTAGACTGAGGCCTCTCCTGGGTGTGAAGGGGGCGCTCTCGTGGGTGTGTAACTGCGGCGCCGGTGCAACTGCGGCGCCGCTGTGGGGGAGAGGGGCAGAGATTCCAATCACCCGGAGTCCCGCTTACCTGAGACTTCCCGCGGTGTCTCTGCTTGGTCCTCCTCCGTATGCAGGGCTCTCGGACCACACGGAGCCCTGCGCGCGTAGCACTTTTTCCTCTCCTCCTCGACCGGGCCACAGGCAGGCGGGGTAGGCTCCCGGCCTCTGCTGCAGCACGTCCCTGTGCGGGGTGAGCTCCCGCCGGGGTCTTTCGACGCGCACTTCCTCTGCACCGGCGAAGGCGGGGTAGGCTCCCGCCTGTCTACTTCCGGTAGTCCCGCCCCCGGCCTGCCTGACTTCCTTCGAGCCCGGCCGCGGCGGTGATTTCCCAAATCTCGGCGATAAGAGGGGTAGGCTCCCTCGTAACCAGGGATATTTGGCGGGGTGGGCACCCGCCGTGAAAACAACACAAATAAGCGGGGTGGGCACCCGCAAGCACACCACAATGCGGGGTGGGCACCCGCCAATTAAATAATTAAATCAGCGGGGTGGGCACCCGCAAGCGCGGCAAAATAGCAGGGAATCCCTACGTCGGGGTTCCCTCGCTAGTAATGGCAGCTCCGCGCTGCTGGCCACACATAAAGCGCTCCTAGCGCTATAAGTAAAGGGAAAGCGCTTCCAGGCGCTTAGGGGTGCCAGTAAACACACAAGTCCAGCAGAGTTCTTCCCTGCATGCAGCAGGGCAGGGGTGGGGGGGGCAAGGCTGGACCCAGAGCCAGCTCACTGGGCCTCCAGGCAGGGAGGTAGTCCAGGTGGTGGTCCTCTGGTCCAGCAGCAGCAGCAGCCCCCCTCAGGTAAGATCCTGGCAGAGAACAGTTTCTGTGGGGACACAGCCCCATTTTTATACAGCAAAACCCCTTTGTTCTGGGTTCAGGGTGAGGGGGAAAACCAGTCGCAGCTGGTTGGGGAGCACCCTTGATGTGCTCAGCCCCTCACTCTATTCATTGGCAGGGCTAGGGTCGTCAGTCGCACCGCAGGGGGCGGGGCCAGCATTGTGTGTGGAAAACCCTGTCCTATTCAGGACCCAGGTGTACTCCTCCCACCCATCTAGCTGCTGATCTCCCCATTCACCACCGGGTGACTCATCCTGACTCTGGGGAATCCCTAGCCCGTCACATGACATGACCAGCCAATCACGCGACAGACACACTGCACACAGAAGTGCCCACTTCTAGAAGTGGCACTTCCACACTAGGTACATGCACGCCGCACACATCATCGCGCAGCATTCACTCCCACGAGTCCGCACATACCAAACTCGGGCCTGCACACCCCACGCATCAGGAACTACTAGGGACACATACATTCCCCATGCATTCCTATGGGAGGGCAGGCCTATCTCACCACATGCACTCAGAGCACGCACGCACTTTACCCTGGGACACAGGGAAAGTGCGCAGAGACCAAACAATTACCACACCAAGTCACCAATAAAAAGCAAAAAAGTTCAGGGGTGAACCTGCCAGAAGGGCCAAGTCCAACACCCCCTTACGACCCCCTACACAGCCCTGAAAACCACTGCACTGCCCTAACCCTAAAACACCAGCCCCAGCACGACCCCTCACACTGCCCGAACACCACTGCACTGCCCTAAACCCTGCAACACCAGCCCCAGCACGACCCCCTACACTGCCCGAACACAACTGCACTGCCCTATACCCTAAAACACCAACCCAGCACGACTCCCTACACTGCCCGAACACCACTGCACTGCCCTAAACCCTGAAACACCACCCCCCTGCATGACCCCCACACTGCCTGAGCACCACTGCACTGCCCTAAACCCTGAAACACCACCCCCAGCAAGACCCCTTATTGCCCGAACACCTCTGCACTGCCCTGAACCCTGAAACACCACCCCAGCAAGACCCTCTACATTGCCTGAACACCACTGCCCTAAACCCTGAAACACCACCCCAGCAAGACCCCGTACACAGCCCGAACACCACTGCACTGCCCTAAACCCTGAAACACCATTCCCAGGATGACCCCCTACACTGCTCAAACACCACTGCTCTGCCCTAAACCCTAAAACACCACCCCCAGCACGTCCCCTACACTGCCAGAACACCACTGCACTGCCCTAATTCCTGAAACACCACTGCCAGCACGACCCTCTACACTGCCTGAACACCACTGCTCTGCCCTAAACCCTGAAACTCCAGCACAACCCCCTACACTGCCCAAACACCTCTGCACTGCCCTGAACCCTGAAACACCACCGCCAGCAGGACCCACTACACTGCCTGAACACCACTGCCCTGATCCCTGAAACACCACCCCAGCAAGAACCCCTAGAATGCCCGAAAACCACTGCACTGCCCTAAACCCTGAAACACCACCCCCTGCACGGCCCCTGCACTGCCAGAACACCACTGCACTGCCCTAATTCCTCAAACACCACCCCAGCACGACCCCCTACACTGCCTGAACACCACTGCTCTGCCCTAAACCCTGAAAGACCACCCCCAGCACGTTCCCCTACCCCTACACTGCCTGAACACCACTGCTCTGCCCTAAACCCTGAAACACCAGCACAACCCCCTATACTGCCCGAACACCACTGCACTGCCCTAAACCCTGAAACACCATCCCCAGCATGACCCCCTACACTGCCCGCACTCCACTGCGCTGCCCTAAACCCTGAAACACCACCCCCAGCAAGACCCCCTACACTGCCCGAACACCACTGCTCTAAACCCTGAAACGCCACCTCCTGCAAGACCCTCTACACTGCCCGAATACCACTGCACCACTACCCTGAACCCTAAAACGCCACCCCCTGCAGGACCCCCTACACTACCGTAACACCACTGCACTACCCTAAAACACCACCCCCAATATGACCCTCAACACTGCCCGAACACCACTGTACTACCCTAAACCATAAAACACCAGCCCCCGCACGACCCCCTACACAGCCCTGAAAACCACTGCACTGCCCTAACCCTAAAACACCAGCCCCAGCACGACCCCTCACACTGCCCGAACACCACTGCACTGCCCTAAACCCTGCAACACCAGCCCCAGCACGACCCCCTACACTGCCCGAACACAACTGCACTGCCCTATACCATGAAACACCAACCCAGCACGACTCCCTACACTGCCCGAACACCACTGCACTGCCCTAAACCCTGAAACACCACCCCCCTGCATGACCCCCACACTGCCTGAGCACCACTGCACTGCCCTAAACCCTGAAACACCACCCCCAGCAAGACCCCTTATTGCCCGAACACCTCTGCACTGCCCTGAACCCTGAAACACCACCCCAGCAAGACCCCCTACACTGCCCGAACACCACTGCACTGCCCTAAACCCTGAAACACCATTCCCAGGATGACCCCCTACACTGCTCAAACACCACTGCACTGCCCTGAACCCTGAAACACCACCCCAGCAAGACCCTCTACATTGCCTGAACACCACTGCCCTAAACCCTGAAACACCACCCCAGCAAGACCCCCTACACTGCCCGAACACCACTGCACTGCCCTAAACCCTGAAACACCATTCCCAGGATGACCCCCTACACTGCTCAAACACCACTGCTCTGCCCTAAACCCTAAAACACCAACCCCAGCACGTCCCCTACACTGCCAGAACACCACTGCACTGCCCTAATTCCTGAAACACCACTGCCAGCACGACCCTCTACACTGCCTGAACACCACTGCTCTGCCCTAAACCCTGAAACTCCAGCACAACCCCCTACACTGCCCGAACACCACTGTACTGCCCTAAACCCTGAAACACCAGAACCAACACGACCCCCTACACTGCCCAAACACCTCTGCACTGCCCTGAACCCTGAAACACCAACCCCAGCAGGACCCACTACACTGCCTGAACACCACTGCCCTGATCCCTGAAACACCACCCCAGCAAGAACCCCTAGAATGCCAAAAAACCACTGCACTGCCCTAAACCCTGAAACACCACCCCCTGCACGGCCCCTGCACTGCCAGAACACCACTGCACTGCCCTAATTCCTCAAACACCACCCCAGCACGACCCCCTACACTGCCTGAACACCACTGCTCTGCCCTAAACCCTGAAAGACCACCCCCAGCACGTTCCCCTACCCCTACACTGCCTGAACACCACTGCTCTGCCCTAAACCCTGAAACACCAGCACAACCCCCTACACTGCCCGAACACCACTGTACTGCCCTAAACCCTGAAACACCATCCCCAGCATGACCCCCTACACTGCCCGCACTCCACTGCGCTGCCCTAAACCCTGAAACACCACCCCCAGCAAGACCCCCTACACTGCCCGAACACCACTGCTCTAATCCCTGAAACGCCACCTCCTGCAAGACCCTCTACACTGCCCGAACACCACTGCACCACTACCCTGAACCCTAAAACGCCACCCCCTGCAAGACCCCCTACACTACCGTAACACCACTGCACTACCCTAAAACACCACCCCCAATATGACCCTCAACACTGCCCGAACACCACTGTACTACCCTAAACCATAAAACACCAGCCCCCGCACGACCCCCTACACAGCCCTGAAAACCACTGCACTGCCCTAACCCTAAAACACCAGCCCCAGCACGACCCCTCACACTGCCCGAACACCACTGCACTGCCCTAAACCCTGCAACACCAGCCCCAGCACGACCCCCTACACTGCCCGAACACAACTGCACTGCCCTATACCATGAAACACCAACCCAGCACGACTCCCTACACTGCCCGAACACCACTGCACTGCCCTAAACCCTGAAACACCACCCCCAGCAAGACCCCTTATTGCCCGAACACCTCTGCACTGCCCTGAACCCTGAAACACCACCCCAGCAAGACCCTCTACATTGCCTGAACACCACTGCCCTAAACCCTGAAACACCACCCCAGCAAGACCCCCTACACTGCCCGAACACCACTGCACTGCCCTAAACCCTGAAACACCATTCCCAGGATGACCCCCTACACTGCTCAAACACCACTGCTCTGCCCTAAACCCTAAAACACCACCCCCAGCACGTCCCCTACACTGCCAGAACACCACTGCACTGCCCTAATTCCTGAAACACCACTGCCAGCATGACCCCCTACACTGCCTGAACACCACTGCTCTGCCCTAAACCCTGAAACACCAGCACAACCCCCTACACTGCCCGAACACCACTGTACTGCCCTAAACCCTGAAACACCAGAACCAACACGACCCCCTACACTGCCCAAACACCTCTGCACTGCCCTGAACCCTGAAACACCACCCCCAGCAGGACCCACTACACTGCCTGAACACCACTGCCCTGATCCCTGAAACACCACCCCAGCAAGAACCCCTAGAATGCCCGAAAACCACGGCACTGCCCTAAACCCTGAAACACCACCCCCTGCACGGCCCCTGCACTGCCAGAACACCACTGCACTGCCCTAATTCCTCAAACACCACCCCAGCACGACCCCCTACACTGCCTGAACACCACTGCTCTGCCCTAAACCCTGAAACACCACCCCCAGCAAGTACCCCTACACTGCCTGAACACCACTGCTCTGCCCTAAACCCTGAAACACCAGCACAACCCCCTACACTGCCCGAACACCACTGCACTGCCCTAAACCCTGAAACCCCATCCCCAGCACGACCCCCTACACTGCCCGCACTCCACTGCGCTGCCCTAAACCCTGAAACACCACCCCCAGCAAGACCCCTACACTGCCCGAACACCACTGCTCTAAACCCTGAAACGCACCCCCTGCAAGACCCTCTACACTGCCCGAACACCTCTGCACCACTACCCTGAACCCTAAAACGCCACCCCCTGCAAGACCCCCTACACTGCCCGAACACCACTGCACTGCTCTAAACCCTGAAACATCACCCCCAGCACGACTCCTACAATGTCCGAACACCACAGCACTGCCCTAAACCCTGAAATACCACCCCCAGCATAACCCCCTACACTGCCCGAACACTACTGCATTGCCCTAAACCCTAAAACACCACCCCCATCCCGACCCCCCCTGACTGCCCAAACACCACTGCACTGCCCTAAACCCTAAAACAAGACCCCATCACGACACCCTACACTGCTCGAATACCACTGCACTGCCCAAAACCCTGAACCACCACCCCAGCACGACCCCTTACACAGCCCGAACACCACTGCACTGCCCTAAACCCTAAAACACTACCCCCAGCACGACCCCCCCCACACTGCCCGAACACCACTGCACTGCCCTAAACCCTAAAACACCACCCCCTGCACGACACCCTACACTACCGGAACACCATTGCACTGCCCTAAAACAACACCCCCAGCATGACCCTCAACACTGCCCGAACACCACTGCACTACCCTAAGCCATAAAACACCAGCCCCAGCACGACCCACTACACTGCCCGAACACCACTACACTGCCCTAACCCTAAAACACCAGCCCCAGCATGACCCTTCACACTGCCCAAACACCACTGCACGGCCCTAATCCCTGAAACACCAGCCCCAGCACGACCCCCTACACTGCCCGAAAACCACTGCACTGCCATAAACCCTAAAACACCAAGCCCAGCATGACCCCCTACACTGCCCGAACACCACTGCACTGCCCTAAACACTGAAACACCACCCCCAGCACGACCACCTACACTGCCCAAACACCACTGCACTGCCCTAAACCCTGAAACACCACCCCCCTGTAAGACCCCTACATTGCCCGAACACCACTGCACTGCCCTAAACCCTGAAACACCACCCCAGCAAGACTTCCTACACCGTCCGAAAACCAATGCACTGCCCTAAACCCTGAAACACCACCCCCTGCACGACCCCCTACACTGCCCGAACACCACTTCACTGCCATAAACCCTTAAACACTAACCCCAGCACGACACTGTACACTACCTGATCACCACTTCACTACCCTAAAACACCACCCCCAGCATGACCCCCAACACTGCCCGAACACCACTGCACTACCCTAAACCATAAAACACCAGCCCCAGAACAACCCCCTACACTGCCCGAACACCACTGCACTGCCCTAACCCTTAAAAACCAGCCCCAGCATGACCCCCTACACTGCCCAAACACCACTGCACTGCCCTAAACCCTAAAACAACAGCCCCAGCATGACCCCTCACACTGCTCGAACACCACAGCATGGCCCAAAACCCTGAAACACCAGCCGCAGCATGACCCCCTACACTGCCTGAACACCACTGCACTGCCCTAAACCCTAAAACACCACCCCCAGCACGACCACCTACACTGCCCGAAAACCACTGCACTGCCCTAAACCCTGAAACACCACCCCCCTGCACGACCCCCCTACACTGCCTGAACACAACTGCACTGCCCTAAAGCCTGAAACACCACTCCAGAAAGACCCCCTACACTGCCCGAACACCTCTGCATTGCCCTGAAAGCTGAAACACCACCCCCAGCAAGACCCCCTTCACTGCCTGAACAACCCTGCCCTAAACCCTTAAACACCACCCCAGCAAGACACCCTACGCTACCCGAAAACAACTGCACTGCCCTAAACCCTGAAACACTACCCCCTGCACAACCCCCTACACTGCCCGAACACCACTGCACTGCTCTAAACCCTGAAACACCTCTGCCAGCATGACCCCCTACACTGCCTGAACACCATTGCTCTGCCCTAAACCCTGAAACACCACCCCCAGCACGTCCCCCTACACTGCCTGAACACCACTGCTCTGCCCTAAACTCTGAAACACCAGCCCCAGCACGACCCCCTACACTGCCCGAACACCACTGTACTGCCCTAAACCCTGAAACACCAGCCCCAGCATGACCCCCTACACTACCCGAACACCACTGCACTGCCCTAAACCCTGAAACACCACCCCAGCACGACCCCCTACACTGCCCGAACACCACTGCACTGCCCTAAACCCTAAAACACTACCCCCAGCACGACCCCCCACACTGCCCAAACACCACTTCACTGCCCTAAACCCTAAAACACCACCCACTGCACGACACCCTTCACTACCGTAACACCACTGCACTACCATAAAACACCATCCCCAATATGACCCTCAACACTGCCCGAACACCACTGTACTACCCTAAACCATAAAACACCAGCCCCAGCACGACCCCCTACACAGCCCGAAAACCACTGCACTGCCCTAACCCTAAAACACCAGCCCCATCACGACCCCTCACACTGCCCGAACACCACTGCACTGCCCTAAACCCTGCAACACCAGCCCCAGCACGACCCCTACACTGCCCGAACACAACTGCACTGCCCTAAACCCTGAAACACCAACCCCAGCACGACTCCCTACACTGCCCGAACACCACTGCACTGCCCTAAACCCTGAAACACCACCCCCCTGCACGATCTCCCACACTGCCTGAACACCACTGCACTGCCCTAAACCCTAAAACACCACCCCCTGCACGACACCCTACACTACCGGAACACCATTGCACTACCCTAAAACACCACCCCCAGCATGACCCTCAACACTGCCCGAACACCACTGCACTACCCTAAACCATAAAACACCAGCCCCAGCACGACCCACTACACTGCCCGAACACCACTGCACTGCTCTAACCCTAAAACACCAGCCCCAGCATGACCCCTCACACTGCCCAAACACCACTGCACGGCCCTAATCCCTGAAACACTAGCCCCAGCACGACCCCCTACACTGCCCGAAAACCACTGCACTGCCATAAACCCTAAAACACCATGCCCAGCATGACCCCCTACACTGCCCGAACACCACTGCACTGCCCTAACCCCTGAAACACCACCCCCAGCACGACCACCTACACTGCCCAAACACCACTTCACTGCCCTAAACCCTGAAACACCACCCCCTGTAAGACCCCCTACATTGCCCGAACACCACTGCACTGCCCTAAACCCTGAAACACCACCCCCAGCAAGACCGCCTACATTGCCCGAACACCTCTGCACTGCCCTGAACCCTGAAACACCACCCCCAGCAAGACCCTCTACACTGCCTGAACACCACTGCCCTAAACCCTGAAACACCACCCCAGCAAGACCCCCTACACCGCCCGAAAACCAATGCACTACCCTAAACCCTGAAACACCACCCCCTGCAAGACCCCCTACACTGCCCGAACACCCCTTCACTGCCCTAAACCCTAAAACACTAACACCAGCACGACACCGTACACTACGTGAACACCACTGCACTACCCTAAACCATAAAACACCAGCCCCAGAACAACGCCCTACACTGCCCGAACACCACTGCACTGCCCTAACCCTTAAAAACCAGTCCCAGCATGACCCCCTACACTGCCCAAACACCATTGCACTGCCCTAAACCCTAAATCAACAGCCCCAGCATGACCCCTCACACTGCTCGAACACCACAGCATGGCCCAAAACCCTGAAACACCAGCTGCAGCACAACCCCCTACACTGCCTGAACACCACTGCACTGCCCTAAACCCTAAAACACCACCCCCAGCACGACCACCTACACTGCCCGAAAACCACTGCACTGCCCTAAACCCTGAAACACCACCCCCCTGCACTACCCCCCTACACTGCCTGAACACAACTGCACTGCCCTAAAGCCTGAAACACCACTCCAGCAAGACCCCCTACACTGCCCGAACACCTCTGCATTGCCCTGAAAGCTGAAACACCACCCCCAGCAATACCCCCTTCACTGCCTGAACAACACTGCCCTAAACCCTTAAACACCACCCCAGCAAGACACCCTACGCTACCCGAAAACCACTGCACTGCCCTAAACCCTGAAACACTAGCCCCTGCACGACCCCCTACACTGCCCGAACACCACTGCACTGCTCTAAACCCTGAAACACCTCTGCCAGCATGACCCCCTACACTGCCTGAACACCACTGCTCTGCCCTAAACCCTAAAACACCACCCCCAGCACGTCCCCTACACTGCCTGAATACCACTGCTCTGCCCTAAACTCTGAAACATCAGCGCCAGCACGACCCCCTACACTGTCCGAACACCACTGCACTGCCCTAAACCCTGAAACACCAGCCCCAGCACGACCCCCTCCACTGCCCGAACGCAACTGCTCTAAACCCTGAAACGCCTTCCCCTGCAAGACCCTCCACACTGCCCGAACACCACTGCAGCACTGCCCTAAACCCTGAGATGCCACCCCCTGCAAGACCCCCTATATTGCCCGAACACCACTGCACTGCCCTAAACCCTGAAACACCACCCCCAGCACGACCCCCTACACTGCCCGAACACCACTGCACTGCCCTAAACCCTGAAACACCACCCCAGCACAACCCCCTACACTGCCCGAACACCACTGCACTGCCCTAAACCCTGAAACACCATCCTCAGCACGACCCCCATACTGCCCGAACACCACTTCACTGCCCTAAACCCTGAAACACCACCCCAGCAAGACCCCCTACACCGCCCGAAAACAATGCACTGCCATAAACCCTGAAACACCACCCCCGTCACGTCCCCCTACACTGCCCGAACACCACTGCACTGCCCTAAACCTTGAAACACCATTCCCAGGATGACCCCCTACACTGCTCAAACACCACTGCTCTGCCCTAAACCCTAAAACACCACCCCCAGCACGTCCCCCTACACTGCCAGAACACCACTGCACTGCCCTAATTCCTGAAACACCACCGCCAGCACGACCCCCTACACTGCCTGAACACCACTGCTCTGCCCTAAACCCTGAAACACCAGCACGACCCCCTACACTGCCCGAACACCACTGTACTGCCCTAAACCCTGAAACACCAGAACCAGCACGACCCCTACACTGCCCACACACCACTGCACTGCCCTAAACTGTGAACCACCACCCCCAACAAGACCCCCTACACTGCACGAACACCACTGCACTGCCCTAAACGCTGAAACACCACCCACAGCACGACCCCCTACACTACCCACACACCACTGCACTGCCCTAAACCGTGAAACACCACCCACAGCACAACCCCCTACACTGCCCGAACACCACTGCACTGCCCTAAACCTTGAAACACCACCCCCAGCACGACCCCCTAAACTGCCCGAACACCACTGCACTGCCCTAAACCCTGAAACACCACACCCTGCAAGACCCTCTACATTGCCCGAACACCACTCCCTTAAACCCTGAAACGCCACCCCAGCAAGAACCCCTAGAAAGCCCGAAAACCACTGCACTGCCCTAAACCCTGAAACACCACCCTCTATATGGCCCCCTGCACTGCCCGAACACCACTGCACTGCCCTAAACCCTGAAACACCACCCCCTGCACTATCCCCTATACTGCCCGAACACCACTGCACTGCCCTAAACCCTGCAACACCACCCCCAGCACGACCCCCTACACTGCCTGCACACCACTGCACTGCCCTAAACCCTGAAACACCACCCCCTGCAAGACCCCCTACACTGCCCGAACACCACTTCACTGCCCTAAACCCTAAAACACCACCCCCTGCACGACACCCTTCAATACCGTAACACCACTGCACTACCCTAAAACACCACCCCCAATATGACCCTCAACACTGCCCGAACACCACTGCACTACCCTAAACCATAAAACACCAGCCCCAGCACGACCCCTACACTGCCCAAAAACCACTGCACTGCCCTAACCCTAAAACACCAGCCCCAGCACGACCCCTCACACTACCCGAACACCACTGAACTGCTCTAAACCCTGCAACACCAGCCCCAGCACGACCCCCTCCACTGCCCGAATACCACTGCACTGCCCAAAACCCTGAAACACCAGCCCCAGCACGACCCCCTCCACTGCCCGAACGCAACTGCTCTAAACCCTGAAACGCCTTCCCCTGCAAGACCCTCCACACTGCCCGAACACCACTGCAGCACTGCCCTAAACCCTGAGATGCCACCCCCTGCAAGACCCCCTATATTGCCGGAACACCACTGCACTGCCCTAAACCCTGAAACACCACCCCCAGCACGACCCCCTACACTGCCCGAACACCACTGCACTGCCCTAAACCCTGAAACACCACCCCAGCACGACCCCCTACACTGCCCGAACACCACTGCACTACCCTAAACCCTAAAACACTACCCCCAGCATGACCCCCCATACTGCCCGAACACCACTTCACTGCCCTAAACCCTGAAACACCACCCCAGCAAGACCCCCTACACCGCCCGAAAACAATGCACTGCCATAAACCCTGAAACACCACCCCCTTCACGTCCCCCTACACTGCCCGAACACCACTGCACTGCCCTAAACCTTGAAACACCATTCCCAGGATGACCCCCTACACTGCTCTAACACAACTGCTCTGCCCTAAACCCTAAAACTCCACCCCCAGCACGTCCTCCTACACTGCCAGAACACCACTGCACTGCCCTAATTCCTGAAACACCACCACCAGCATGACCCCCTACACTGCATGAACACCACTGCACTGCCCTAAACCTTGAAACACCACCCCCAGCACGACCCCCTGCACTGCCCGAACACCACTGCACTGCCCTAAACCCTGAAACACCACCCCCTGCACGATCCCCTATACTGCCCGAACACCACTGCACTGCCCTAAACCCTGCAACACCACCCCCAGCACGACTCCCTACACTGCCCGAACACCACTGCACTGCCCTAAACCCTGAAACACCACCCCCCTGCACGATCCCCCACTCTGCCTGAACACCACTGCACTGCCCTAAACCCTAAAACACCACCCCCTGCACGACACCCTACACTACCGGAACACCAATGCACTACCCTAAAACACCACCCCCAGCATGACCCTCAACACTGCCCGAACACCACTGCACTACCCTAAACCATAAAACACCAGCCCCAGCACGACCCACTACACTGCCCGAACACCACTGCACTGCCCTAACCCTAAAACACCAGCCCCAGCATGACCCCTCACACTGCCCAAACACCACTGCACGGCCCTAATCCCTGAAACACTAGCCCCAGCACGACCCCCTACACTGCCCGAAAACCACTGCACTGCCATAAACCCTAAAACACCAGGCCCAGCATGACCCCCTACACTGCCCAAACACCACTGCACTGCCCTAAACCCTGAAACACCACCCCCAGCACGACCACCTACACTGCCCAAACACCACTTCACTGCCCTAAACCCTGAAACACCACCCCCTGTAAGACCCCCTACATTGCCCGAACACCACTGCACTGCCCTGAACCCTGAAACACCACCCCCAGCAAGACCCTCTACACTGCCTGAACACCACTGCCCTAAACCCTGAAACACCACCCCAGCAAGACCCCCTACACCGCCCGAAAACCAATGCACTACCCTAAACCCTGAAACACCACCCCCTGCACGACCCCCTACACTGCCCGAACACCCCTTCACTGCCCTAAACCCTAAAACACTAACCCCAGCACGACACCGTACACTACGTGAACACCACTGCACTACCCTAAAACACCACCCCCAGCATGACCCCCAACACTGCCTGAACACCACTGCACTACCCTAAACCATAAAACACCAGCCCCAGAACAAC
Source organism: Triturus cristatus (assembly GCF_964204655.1). Lineage (NCBI taxonomy): Eukaryota > Metazoa > Chordata > Amphibia > Caudata > Salamandridae > Triturus > Triturus cristatus. The sequence goes on from NW_028187549.1 coordinate 171,687, forward strand.
CCCCTACACTGCCTGAACACCACTGCACTGCCCTAACCCTTAAAAACCAGTCCCAGCATGACCCCCTACACTGCCCAAACACCACTGCACTGCCCTAAACCCTAAAACAACAGCCCCAGCATGACCCCTCACACTGCTCGAACACCACAGCATGGCCCAAAACCCTGAAACACCAGCCGCAGCACGACCCCCTACACTGCCTGAACACCACTGCACTGCCCTAAACCCTAAAACACCACCCCCAGCACGACCACCTACACTGCCCGAAAACCACTGCACTGCCCTAAACCCTGAAACACCACCCCCCTGCACTACCCCCCTACACTGCCTGAACACAACTGCACTGCCCTAAAGCCTGAAACACCACTCCAGCAAGACCCCCTACACTGCCCGAACACCTCTGCATTGCCCTGAAAGCTGAAACACCACGCCCAGCAAGACCCCCTTCACTGCCTGAACAACACTGCCCTAAACCCTTAAACACCACCCCAGCAAGACACCCTACGCTACCCGAAAACCACTGCACTGCCCTAAACCCTGAAACACTAGCCCCTGCACGACCCCCTACACTGCCCGAACACCACTGCACTGCTCTAAACCCTGAAACACCTCTGCCAGCATGACCCCCTACACTGCCCGAACACCACTGCACTGCTCTAAACCCTGAAACACCTCTACCAGCATGACCCCCTACACTGCCTGAACACCACTGCTCTGCCCTAAACCCTAAAACACCACCCCCAGCACGTCCCCTACACTGCCTGAATACCACTGCTCTGCCCTAAACTCTGAAACACCAGCCCCAGCACGACCCCCTACACTGTCCGAACACCACTGCACTGCCCTAAACCCTGAAACACCAGCCCCAGCACGACCCCCTCCACTGCCCGAACGCAACTGCTCTAAACCCTGAAACGCCTTCCCCTGCAAGACCCTCCACACTGCCCGAACACCACTGCAGCACTGCCCTAAACCCTGAGATGCCACCCCCTGCAAGACCCCCTATATTGCCCGAACACCACTGCACTGCCCTAAACCCTGAAACACCACCCCCAGCACGACCCCCTACACTGCCCGAACACCACTGCACTGCCCTAAACCCTGAAACACCACCCCAGCACGACCCCCTACACTGCCCGAACACCACTGCACTGCCCTAAACCCTAAAACACTACCCCCAGCACGACCCCCCATACTGCCCGAACACCACTTCACTGCCCTAAACCCTGAAACACCACCCCAGCAAGACCCCCTACACCGCCCGAAAACAATCCACTGCCATAAACCCTGAAACACCACCCCCTTCACGTCCCCCTACACTGCCCGAACACCACTGCACTGCCCTAAACCTTGAAACACCATTCCCAGGATGACCCCCTACACTGCTCAAACACCACTGCTCTGCCCTAAACCCTAAAACACCACCCCCAGCACGTCCCCCTACACTGCCAGAACACCACTGCACTGCCCTAATTCCTGAAACACCACCGCCAGCACGACCCCCTACACTGCCTGAACACCACTGCTCTGCCCTAAACCCTGAAACACCAGCACGACCCCCTACACTGCCCGAACACCACTGTACTGCCCTAAACCCTGAAACACCAGAACCAGCACGACCCCCTACACTGCCCACACACCACTGCACTGCCCTAAACCGTGAACCACCACCCCCAACAAGACCCCCTACACTGCACGAACACCACTGCACTGCCCTAAATGCTGAAACACCACCCACAGCACGACCCCCTACACTACCCACACACCACTGCACTGCCCTAAACCCTGAAACCCCACCCACAGCACAACCCCCTACACTGCCCGAACACCACTGCACTGCTCTAAACCTTGAAACACCACCCCCAGCACAACCCCCTAAACTGCCCGAACACCACTGCACTGCCCTAAACGCTGAAACACCACACCCTGCAAGACCCCCTACATTGCCCGAACACCACTCCCTTAAACCCTGAAACGCCACCCCAGCAAGAACCCCTAGTATGCCCGAAAACCACTGCACTGCCCTAAACCCTGAAACACCACCCCCTATATGGCCCCCTGCACTGCCCGAACACCACTGCACTGCCCTAAACCCTGAAACACCAACCCCTGCACGATCCCCTATACTGCCCGAACACCACTGCACTGCCCTAAACCCTGCAACACCACCCCCAGCACGACCCCCTACCTTGCCCGCACACCACTGCACTGCCCTAAACCCTGAAACACCACCCCCTGCAAGACCAACAACACTGCCCGAACACCACTTCACTGCCCTAAACCCTAAAACACCACCCCCTGCACGACACCCTTCACTACCATAACACCACTGCACTACCCTAAAACACCACCCCCAATATGACCCTCAACACTGCCCGAACACCACTGCACTACCCTAAACCATAAAACACCAGCCCCAGCACGACCCCTACACTGCCCAAAAACCACTGCACTGCCCTAACCCTAAAACACCAGCCCCAGCACGACCCCTCACACTACCCGAACACCACTGAACTGCCCTAAACCCTGCAACACCAGCCCCAGCACGACCCCCTACACTGCCCGAACACCACTGCACTGCCCTAAACCCTGAAACACCAGCCCCAGCACGACCCCCTCCACTGCCGGAACGCAACTGCTCTAAACCCTGAAACGCCTTCCCCTGCAAGACCCTCCACACTGCCCGAACACCACTGCAGCACTGCCCTAAACCCTGAGATGCCACCCCCTGCAAGACCCCCTATATTGCCCGAACACCACTGCACTGCCCTAAACCCTGAAACACCACCCCCAGCACGACCCCCTACACTGCCCGAACACCACTGCACTGCCCTAAACCCTGAAACACCACCCCAGCACGACCCCCTACACTGCCCGAACACCACTGCACTGCCCTAAACCCTAAAACACTACCCCCAGCACGACCCCCCATACTGCCCGAACACCACTTCACTGCCCTAAACCCTGAAACACCACCCCAGCAAGACCCCCTACACCGCCCGAAAACAATGCACTGCCATAAACCCTGAAACACCACCCCCTTCACGTCCTCCTACACTGCCCGAACACCACTGCACTGCCCTAAACCCTGAAACACCACCCCCTGCACGATCCCCTATACTGCCCGAACACCACTGCACTGCCCTAAACCCTGCAACACCACCCCCAGCACGACCCCCTACACTGCCCGCACACCACTGCACTGCCCTAAACCCTGAAACACCACCCCCTGCAAGACCCCCTACACTGCCCGAACACCACTGCCCTAAACCCTGAAACGCCACCCTCTGCAAGACCCCCTACCCTGCCCGAACACCATTGCACTGCTCTAAACCCTGAAACGCCACCCCCAGCACAACCCCCTACACTGCGCAAACACCACTGCTCTGCCCTAAACCCCGAAACACCAGTCCCATCACAACCCCCTACACTGCCCGAACTCCACTGCACTGCCCTAAACCCTAAAATACTAGCCCCAGCACGACCCCCTACACTGCCCGAACACCACTGCACTGCCCTAAACCCTGAAACGCCACCCTCTGCAAGACCCCCTACCCTGCCCGAACACCATTGCACTGCTCTAAACCCTGAAACGCCACCCCCAGCACAACCCCTTACACTGCGCAAACACCACTGCTCTGCCCTAAACCCCGAAACACCAGTCCCATCACAACCCCCTACACTGCCCGAACTCCACTGCACTGCCCTAAACCCTAAAATACTAGCCCCAGCACGACCCCCTACACTGCCAGAACACCACTGCACTGCCCTAAACCCTGAAAAACCAGCCCCAGCATGACCTCCTAAATTGCCCGAACACCACTGCACTGACCTAAACCTTGAAACACCACCCCCAGCACGACCCTCTAAACTGCCCGAACACCACTGCACTGCCCTAAACCCTGAAACACCACACCCTGCAAGACCCCCTACACTGCCCGAACACCACTCCCCTAAACCCTGAAATGCCACCCCAGCAAGAACCCCTAGAATGCCCGAAAACCACTGCACTGCCCTAAACCCTGAAACACCACCCCCTGCACGACCCCCTGCACTGCCCGAACACCACTGCACTGCCCTAAACCCTGAAACACCACCCCCTGCACGATCCCCTACACTGCCCGAACACCACTGCACTGCCCTAAACCCTGCAACACCACCCCCAGCACGACCCCCTACACTGCCCGCACACCACTGCACTGCCCTAAACGCTGAAACACCACCCCCTGCAAGACCCCCTATATTGCCCGAACACCACTGCACTGCCCTAAACCCTGAAACACCACCCCCAGCACAACCCTCTACACTGCGCAAACACCACTGCTCTGCCCTAAACCCCGAAACACCAGTCCCATCACAACCCCCTACACTGCCCGAACTCCACTGCACTGCCCTAAACCCTAAAATACTAGCCCCAGCACGACCCCCTACACTGCCCGAACACCACTGCACTGCCCTAAACCCTGAAACGCCACCCTCTGCAAGACCCCCTACCCTGCCCGAGCACCATTGCACTGCTCTAAACCCTGAAACGCCACCCCCAGCACAACCCCTTACACTGCGCAAACACCACTGCTCTGCCCTAAACCCCGAAACACCAGTCCCATCACAACCCCCTACACTGCCCGAACTCCACTGCACTGCCCTAAACCCTAAAATACTAGCCCCAGCACGACCCCCTACACTGCCAGAACACCACTGCACTGCCCTAAACCCTGAAAAACCAGCCCCAGCATGACCTCCTAAATTGCCCGAACACCACTGCACTGACCTAAACCTTGAAACACCACCCCCAGCACGACCCTCTAAAGTGCCCGAACACCACTGCACTGCCCTAAACCCTGAAACACCACACCCTGCAAGACCCCCTACACTGCCCGAACACCACTCCCCTAAACCCTGAAATGCCACCCCAGCAAGAACCCCTAGAATGCCCGAAAACCACTGCACTGCCCTAAACCCTGAAACACCACCCCCTGCACGACCCCCTGCACTGCCCGAACACCACTGCACTGCCCTAAACCCTGAAACACCACCCCCTGCACGATCCCCTACACTGCCCGAACACCACTGCACTGCCCTAAACCCTGCAACACCACCCCCAGCACGACCCCCTACACTGCCCGCACACCACTGCACTGCCCTAAACGCTGAAACACCACCCCCTGGAAGACCCCCTACCCTGCCCGAACACCATTGCACTGCTCTAAACCCTGAAACGCCACCCCCAGCACAACCCCCTGCACTGCCCGCACACCACTGCACTGCCTTAAACCCTGAAACACCAGCCCCAGCAAGACCCCCTACACTGCCTGAACACCACTGCCCTAAACCCTGAAACGCCAAATCCAGCAAGATCCCCTACACTGCCCGAACACCACTGCCCTAAACCCTGAAACCCCACCCCCTGCAAAACCCCCTACACTGCCCGAACACCACTGCACCACTGCCCTGAACCCTAAAACACCACCCCCTGCAAGACCCCCTACACTGCCCGAACACCACTGCACTGCCCTAAACCCTGAAACATCACCCCCAGCACGACTCCTACACTGCCCGAACACCACTGCACTGCCCTAAACCCTGAAATACCACCCCCAGCATGACCGCCTACACTGACCGAACATTACAGCACTGACCTAAGCCCTAAAACACCACCCCCAGCATGACCCCCCACACTGCCCGAACACCACTGCACTGCCCTAAACCCTAAAAGACCACCCCATCACGACACCCTACACTGCTCGAACACCACTGCACTGACCTAAACCCTGTAACACCACCCCAGCACGACCCCTTACACTGCCCGAACACCACTGCACTGCCCTAAACCCTAAAACACTACCCCCAGCACGACCCCCCACACTGCCCGAACACCACTTCACTGCCCTAAACCCTAGAACACCACCCCCTGCACAACACCCTACACTACCGGAACACCACTGCACTACCCTAAACCCTGAAACTTCACCCCCAGCACGACCCCCTACACTGCCCGAACACCACTGCACTGCCATAAACCCTGAAACACCACCCCCAGCAAGACCCCCTACACTGCCCGAACACCTCTGCACTGCCCTGAACCCTGTAACACCACCCCCAGCAGGACCACCTACACTGCCTGAACACCACTGCCCTAATCCCTGAAACTCCACCCTAGCAAGAACCCCTAGAATGCCTGAAAACCACTGCATTGCCCTAAACCCTGAAACACCACCCCCTGAACGGCCCCCTGCACTGCCCGAACACCACTGCACTGCCCTAAACCCTAAAACACCACCCCCTGCACGATCCCCTACACTGTCCGAACACCACTGCACTGCCCTAAAACCTGAAACACCACTCCCAGGACGAACCCCTACACTGCCCAAACACCACTGCTCTGCCCTAAACCCTAAAACACCACCCCCAGCAGGACCCCCCAAACTGCCCGAACACCACTTCACTGCCCTAAACCCTAAAACACCACCCCCTGCACGACACCCTTCACTACCGTAACACCACTGCACTACCCTAAAACACCACCCCCAATATGACCCTCAACACTGCCCGAACACCACTGCACTACCCTAAACCATAAAACACCAGCCCCAGCACGACCCCTACACTGCCCAAAAACCACTGCACTGCCCTAACCCTAAAACACCAGCCCCAGCACGACCCCTCACACTACCCGAACACCAATGAACTGCCCTAAACCCTGCAACACCAGCCCCAGCACGACCCCCTACACTGCCCGAACATAACTGCACTGCCCTAAACCCTGAAACACCACCCCCAGCACGACCCCTTACACTGCCCGAACACCACTGCACGGCCCAAAACCCTGAAACACCACCCCCCTGCATGACCCCCCACACTGCCTGAACACCACTGCACTGCTCTAAACCCTGAAACACCACCCCCAGCAAGACCCCCTGTTGCCCGAACACCTCTGCACTGCCCTGAACCCTGAAACACCACCCCCAGCAAGAACCTCTACATTGCCTGAACACCACTACCCTAAACCCTGAAACACCACCCCAACAAGACCCCCTACACTGCCCGAAAACCAATGCACTGCCATGAACCCTGAAACACCACTCCCTTCATGACCCCCTACACTGCCTGAACACCACTGCACTGCCCTAAACCCTGAAACACCATTCCCAGGATGACCCCCTACACTGCTCAAACACCACTGCTCTGCCCTAAACCCTAAAACACCACCCCCAGCACGTACCCCTACACTGCCAGAACACCACTGCACTGCCCTAATTCCTGAAACACCACCGCCAGCACGACCCCTACACTGCCTAAACACCACTGCTCTGCCCTAAAGCCTGAAACACCACCCCCAGCATGTCCCCATACACTGCCTGAACACCACTGTTCTGCCCTAAACCCTGAAACACCAGCACGACCCCCTACACTGCCCGAACACCACTGTACTGCCCTAAACCCTGAAACACCAGAACCAGCACTACCCCCTACACTGCCCACACACCACTGCACTGCCCTAAACCTTGAACCACCACCCCCAACACGACCCCTACACTGCACCAACACCACTGCACTGCCCTAAATGCTGACACACCACCCACAGCACGACCCCCTACACTGCCCGAACACCACTGCACTGCCCTAAACCTTGAAACACCACCCCCAGCACGACCCCCTAAACTGCCCGAACACCACTGCACAGCCCTAAACCCTGAAACACCACCCCCTGCAAGACCCCCTACACTGCCCGAACACCACTCCCCTAAACCCTGAAACGCCACCCCAGCAAGAACCCCTAGAATGCCCAAAAACCACTGCACTGCCCTAAACCCTGAAACACCACCCCCAGCACAACCCCCTACACTGCCCGAAAACCACTGCACTGCCCTAAACCCTGAAACACCACCCCCAGCACGATCCCCTACACTGCCCGAACACCACTGCACTGCCCTAAACCCTGAAACACCACCCCCAGCAAGATCCCCTACACTGCCCGAACACCTCTGCACTGCCCTGAACCCTGAAACACCACCCCCTGCAAGACCCCCTACACTGCCCGAACACCACTCCCCTAAACCCTGAAACGCCACCCCAGCAAGAACCCCTAGAATGCCCAAAAACCACTACACTGCCCTAAACCCTGAAACACCACCGCCAGCATGACCCCCTACACTGCCCGAAAACCACTGCACTGCCCTAAACCCTGAAACACGACCACCAGCACGACCCCATACACTGCCCAAACACCACTGCACTGCCCTAAACCCTGAAACACCACCCCCAGCACGACCCCCTACACTGCCCGAACACCACTGCACTGCCCTAAACCGTGAAACACCAGCCCCAGCACGACCCCCTACACTGCCCGAACACCACTGCACTGCCCTAAACCCTGAAACACCAGCCCCAGAACGACCCCCTCCACTGCCAGAACGCAACTGCTCTAAACCTGTAACGCCTTCCCCTGCAAGACCCCCTAACACTGCCCGAACACCACTGCAGCACTGCCCTAAACCCTGAAATGCCACCCCCTGCAAGACCCCCTATATTTCCCGAACACCACTGCACTGCCCTAAACCCTAACACACCAACCCCAGCACGACCCCCTACACTGCCCGAACACCACTGCACTGCCCTAAACCCTGAATCACCACCCCAGCAAAACCCCCTGCACTGCCCGAACACCACTGCACTGCCCTAAACCCTAAAATACTACCCCCAGCATGACCCCCCACACTGCCCGAACACCACTTCACTGCCCTAAACCCTAAAACATCACCCCCTGCATGACACCCTACACTACCGGAACACCACTGCACTACACTAAAACACCACCCTCAGCATGAACCTCAACACAGCCCGAACACCACTGCACTACCCTAAAACATAAAACACCAGCCCCAGCACGACCCCCTACACTACCCGCACACCACTGCACTGCCCTAAACCCTGAGACACCACCCCCAGCACGACCCTCTAAACTGCCCGAACACCACTGCACTGCCCTAAACCCTGAAACACCACCCCCTGCAAGACCCCCTACACTTCCCGAACACCACTCCCCTAAACCCTGAAACGCAACCCCAGCAAGAACCCCTAGAATGCCCGAAAACCACTGCACTGCCCTAAACCCTGAAACACCACCCCCAGCATGAACCCCTACACTGCCCGAAAACCACTGCACTGCCCTAAACCCTGAAACACCACCCCCAGCACGACCCCCTACACTGCCCGATCACCACTGCACTGCCCTAAACCCTGAAACACCACCCCCAGCAAGATCCCCTACACTGCCCAAACACCTCTGCACTGCCCTGAACCCTGAAACACCACCCCCAGCAAAACCCCTTACACTGCCTGAACACCACTGCCCTAAACCCTTAAACAACACCCACAGCACGACCCCCTACACTGCCCGAACACCACTGCACTGCCCTAAACCGTGAAACACCAGCCCCAGCACGACCCCCTACACTGCCTGAACACCACTGCACTGCCCTAAACCCTGAAACACCAGCCCCAGCACGACCCCCTCCACTGCCCGAACGCAACTGCTCTAAATCCTGAAACGCCTTCCCCTGCAAGACCCTCCACACTGCCCGAACACCACTGCAGCACTGCCCTAAACCCTGAAATGCCACCCCCTGCAAGACCCCCTATATTGCCCGAACCCCACTGCACTGCCCTAAACCCTGAAACACCACCCCCAGCACGACCCCCTACACTGCCAGAACACCACTGCACTGCCCTAAACCCTGAATCACCACCCCAGCACAACCCCCTGCACAGCCCAAACACCACTGCACTGCCCTAAACCCTAAAATACTACCCCCAGCATGACCCCACACACTGCCCGAACACCACTTCACTGGCCTAAACCCTAAAACATCACCCCCTTCACGACACCCTACACTACCAGAACACCACTGCACTACCCTGAAACACCACCCTCAGCATGACCCTCAACAAAGCCCGAACACCACTGCACTACCCTAAACCATAAAACACCAGCCCCAGCACGACCCCCTACACTGCCCGAACACCACTGCACTGCCCTAACTCTAAAACACCAGCCCCAGCACGACCCCTCAAACTGCCTGAACACCACTGCACTGTTCTGAACCTTTAAACACCACCCCAGCAAGACCCCCTATACTGCCTGAACACCACTGCCCTAAACCCTGAAATACCCCCTCAGCATGACCCCCTACACTGCCCGAAAACCACTGCACTGCCCTAAACCCTGAAACACCACCCCCTGCACGACCCCCTACAGTGCCCGAACACCACTGCACTGCCCTAAACCCTGAAACACCACCCCCTGAACGACCCCCTACACTGCCCAAACACCACTGCACTGCCCTAAACCCTGAAACACCACCCCCCTGCACGACCCCTTACACTGCCCGAACACCACTGCACTACCCTGAAACCCTGAAACACCACCCCCAGCAAGACCCCCTACACTGCCCGAACACCACTTCACTGCCCTAAACCCTAAAACACCACCCCCTGCACGACACCCTTCACTACCGTAACACAACTGCACTACCCTAAAACACCACCCCCAATATGACCCTCAACACTGCCCGAACACCACTGTACTACCCTAAAGCATAAAACACCAGCCCCCGCACTACCCCTACACAGCCCTGAAAACCACTGCACTGCCCTAACCCTAAAACACCAGCCCCAGCATGACCCCTCACACTGCCCGAACACCACTGCACTGCCCTAAACCCTGCAAGACCAGCCCCAGCACGACCCCCTACACTGCCCGAACACAACTGCACTGCCCTATACCCTGAAACACCAACCCAGCACGACTCCCTACACTGCCCGAACACCACTGCACTGCCCTAAACCCTGAAACACCACCCCCCTGCATGACCCCCACACTGCCTGAGCACCACTGCACTGCCCTAAACCCTGAAACACCACCCCCAGCAAGACCCCTTATTGCCCGAACACCTCTGCACTGCCCTGAACCCTGAAACACCACCCCAGCAAGACCCTCTACATTGCCTGAACACCACTGCCCTAAACCCTGAAACACCACCCCAGCAAGACCCCCTACACTGCCCGAACACAACTGCACTGCCCTAAACCCTGAAACACCATTCCCAGGATGACCCCCTACACTGCTCAAACACCACTGCTCTGCCCTAAACCCTAAAACACCACCCCCAGCACGTACCCTACACTGCCAGAACACCACTGCACTGCCCTAATTCCTGAAACACCACTGCCAGCACGACCCCCTACACTGCCTTAACACCACTGCTCTGCCCTAAACCCTGAAACACCAGCACAACCCCCTACACTGCCCGAACACCACTGTACTGCCCTAAACCCTGTAACACCAGAACCAACACGACCCCCTACACTGCCCAAACACCTCTGCACTGCCCTGAACCCTGAAACACCACCCCCAGCAGGACCCACTACACTGCCTGAACACCACTGCCCTGATCCCTGAAACACCACCCCAGCAAGAACCCCTAGAATGCCCGAAAACCACTGCACTGCCCTAAACCCTGAAACACCACCCCCTGCACGGCCCCTGCACTGCCAGAACACCACTGCACTGCCCTAATTCCTCAAACACCACCCCAGCACGACCCCCTACACTGCCTGAACACCACTGCTCTGCCCTAAACCCTGAAACACCACCCCCAGCACGTTCCCCTACCCCTACACTGCCTGAACACCACTGCTCTGCCCTAAACCCTGAAACAACAGCACAACCCCCTACACTGCCCGAACACCACTGCACTGCCCTAAACCCTGAAACACCATCCCCAGCACGACCCCCTACACTGCCCGCACTCCACTGCGCTGCCCTAAACCCTGAAACACCACCCCCAGCAAGACCCCCTACACTGCCCGAACACCACTGCTCTAAACCCTGAAACGCCACCCCCTGCAAGACCCTCTACACTGCCCGAACACCACTGCACCACTACCCTGAACCCTAAAACGCCACCCCCTGCAAGACCCCCTACACTACCGTAACACCACTGCACTACCCTAAAACACCACCCCCAATATGACCCTCAACACTGCCTGAACACCACTGTACTACCCTAAACCATAAAACACCAGCCCCCGCACGACCCCCTACACAGCCCTGAAAACCACTGCACTGCCCTAACCCTAAAACACCAGCCCCAGCACGACCCCTCACACTGCCCGAACACCACTGCACTGCCCTAAACCCTGCAACACCAGCCCCAGCACGACCCCCTACACTGCCCGAACACAACTGCACTGCCCTATACCATGAAACACCAACCCAGCACATCTCCCTACACTGCCCGAACACCACTGCACTGCCCTAAACCCTGAAACACCACCCCCCTGCATGACCCCCACACTGCCTGAGCACCACTGCACTGCCCTAAACCCTGAAACACCACCCCCAGCAAGACCCCTTATTGCCCGAACACCTCTGCACTGCCCTGAACCCTGAAACACCACCCCAGCAAGACCCTCTACATTGCCTGAACACCACTGCCCTAAACCCTGAAACACCACCCTAGCAAGACCCCCTACACTGCCCGAACACCACTGCACTGCCCTAAACCCTGAAACACCATTCCCAGGATGACCCCCTACACTGCTCAAACACCACTGCTCTGCCCTAAACCCTAAAACACCACCCCCAGCACGTCCCCTACACTGCCAGAACACCACTGCACTGCCCTAATTCCTGAAACACCACTGCCAGCACGACCCCCTACACTGCCTGAACACCACTGCTCTGCCCTAAACCCTGAAACACCAGCACAACCCCCTACACTGCCCGAACACCACTGTACTGCCCTAAACCCTGAAACACCAGAATCAACACGACCCCCTACACTGCCCAAACACCTCTGCACTGCCCTGAACCCTGAAACACCACCCCCAGCAGGACCCACTACACTGCCTGAACACCACTGCCCTGATCCCTGAAACACCACCCCAGCAAGAACCCCTAGAATGCCCGAAAACCACTGCACTGCCCTAAACCCTGAAACACCACCCCCTGCACGGCCCCTGCACTGCCAGAACACCACTGCACTGCCCTAATTCCTCAAACACCACCCCAGCACGACCCCCTACACTGCCTGAACACCACTGCTCTGCCCTAAACCCTGAAACACCACACCCAGCATGTCCCCCTACACTGCCTGAACACCACTGCTCTGCCCTAAACCCTGAAACACCAGCACAACCCCCTACACTGCCCGAACACCACTGCACTGCCCTAAACCCTGAAACACCATCCCCAGCACAACCCCCTACACTGCCCGCACTCCACTGCGCTGCCCTAAACCCTGAAACACCACCCCCAGCAAGACCCCCCACACTGCCCGAACACCACTGCTCTAAACCCTGAAACGCCACCCCCTGCAAGACCCTCTACACTGCCCGAACACCACTGCACCACTACCCTGAACCCTAAAACGCCACCCCCTGCAAGACCCCCTACACTGCCCGAACACCACTGCACTGCTTTAAACCCTGAAACATCACCCCCAGCACGACTCCTACACTGTCCGAACACCACAGCACTGCCCTAAACCCTGAAATACCACCCCCAGCATAACCCCCTACACTGCCCGAACACTACTGCATTGCCCTAAACCCTAAAACACCACCCCCATCCCGACCCCCCCTGACTGCCCAAACATCACTGCACTGCCCTAAACCCTAAAACAAGACCCCATCACGACACCCTACACTGCTCGAATACCACTACACTGCCCAAAACCCGGAACCACCACCCCAGCACGACCCCTTACACAGCCCGAACACCACTGCACTGCCCTAAACCCTAAAACACTACCCCCAGCACGACCCCCCCCACACTGCCCGAACACCACTGCACTGCCCTAAACCCTAAAACACCACCCCCTGCACGACACCCTACACTACCTTAACACCATTGCACTACCCTAAAACACCACCCCCAGCATGACCCTCAACACTGCCAGAACACCACTGCACTACCCTAAGCCATAAAACACCAGCCCCAGCACGACCCACTACACTGCCCGAACACCACTACACTGCCCTAACCCTAAAACACCAGCCAAAGCATGACCCTTCACACTGCCCAAACACCACTGCACGGCCCTAATCCCTGAAACACCAGCCCCAGCACGACCCCCTACACTGCCCGAAAACCACTGCACTGCCATAAACCCTAAAACACCAGGCCCAGCATGACCCCCTACACTGCCCGAACATCACTGCACTGCCCTAAACACTGAAACACCACCCCCAGCACGACCACCTACACTGCCCAAACACCACTGCACTGCCCTAAACCCTGAAACACCACCCCCCTGTAAGACCCCTACATTGCCCGAACACCACTGCACTGCCCTAAACCCTGAAACACCACCCCAGCAAGACCTCCTACACCGTCCGAAAACCAATGCACTGCCCTAAACCCTGAAACACCACCCCCTGCACGACCCCCTACACTGCCCGAACACCACTTCACTGCCCTAAACCCTTAAACACTAACCCCAGCATGACACCGTACACTACCTGATCACCACTGCACTACCCTAAAACACCACCCCCAGCATGACCCCCAACACTGCCCGAACACCACTGCACTACCCTAAACCATAAAACACCAGCCCCAGAACAACCCCCTACACTGCCTGAACACCACTGCACTGCCCTAACTCTTAAAAACCAGCCCCAGCATGACCCCCTACACTGCCCAAACACCACTGCACTGCCCTAAACCCTAAAACAACAGCCCCAGCATGACCCCTCACACTGCTTGAACACCACAGCATGGCCCAAAACCCTGAAACACCAGCCGCAGCATGACCCCCTACACTGCCTGAACACCACTGCACTGCCCTAAACCCTGAAACACCAGCCGCAGCACGACCCCCTACACTGCCTGAACACCACTGCACTGCCCTAAACCCTAAAACACCACCCCCAGCACGACCACCTACACTGCCCGAAAACCACTGCACTGCCCTAAACCCTGAAACACTACCCCCTGCACGACCCCCTACACTGCCCGAACACCACTGCACTGCTCTAAACCCTGAAACACCTCTGCCAGCATGACCCCCTACAGTGCCTAAACACCACTGCTCTGCCCTAAACCCTGAAACACCACCCCCAGCACGTCCCCCTACACTGCCTGAACACCACTGCTCTGCCCTAAACTCTGAAACACCAGCCCCAGCACGACCCCCTACACTGCCCGAACACCACTGTACTGCCCTAAACCCTGAAACACCAGCCCCAGCACGACCCCCTACACTGCCCGAACACCACTGTACTGCCCTAAACCCTGAAACACCAGCCCCAGCACGACCCCCTACACTACCCGAACACCACTGCACTGCCCTAAACCCTGAAACACCACCCCAGCACGACCCCCTACACTGCCCGAACACCACTGCACTGCCCTAAACCCTAAAACACTTCCCCCAGCACGACCCCCCACACTGCCCGAACACCACTTCACTGCCCTAAACCCTAAAACACCACCCACTGCACGACACCCTTCACTACTGTAACACCACTGCACTACCATAGAACACCACCCCCAATATGACCCTCAACACTGCCCGAACACCACTGTACTACCCTAAACCATAAAACACCAGCCCCAGCACGACCCCCTACACTGCCCGAACACCACTGCACTGCCCTAAACCCTGCAACACCAGCCCCAGCACGACCCCCTACACTGCCCGAACACAACTGCGCTGCCCTAAACCCTGAAACACCAACCCCAGCACGACTCCCTACACTGCCCGAACACCACTGCACTGCCCTAAACCCTGAAACACAACCCCCCTGCACGATCCCCCACACTGCCTGAACACCACTGCACTGCCCTAAACCCTAAAACACCACCCCCTGCACGACACCCTACACTACCGGAACACCATTGCACTACCCTAAAACACCACCCCCAGCATGACCCTCAACACTGCCCAAACACCACTGCACTACCCTAAACCATAAAACACCAGCCCCAGCACGACCCACTACACTGCCCGAACACCACTGCACTGCCCTAACCCTAAAACACCAGCCCCAGCATGACCCCTCACACTGCCCAAACACCACTGCACGGCCCTAATCCCTGAAACACTAGCCCCAGCACGACCCCCTACACTGCCCGAAAACCACTGCACTGCCATAAACCCTAAAACACCAGGCCCAGCATGACCCCCTACACTGCCCGAACACCACTGCACTGCCCTAAACCCTGAAACACCACCCCCAGCACGACCACCTACACTGCCCAAACACCACTTCACTGCCCTAAACCCTGAAACACCACCCCCTGTAAGACCCCCTACATTGCCCGAACACCACTGCACTGCCCTAAACCCTTAAACACCACCCCCAGCAAGACCGCCTACATTGCCCGAACACCTCTGCACTGCCCTGAACCCTGAAACACCACCCCCAGCAAGACCCTCTACACTGCCTGAACACCACTGCCCTAAACCCTGAAACACCATCCCAGCAAGACCCCCTACACCGCCCGAAAACCAATGCACTACCCTAAACCCTGAAACACCACCCCCTGCACGACCCCCTACACTGCCCGAACACCCCTTCACTGCCCTAAACCCTAAAACACTAACCCCAGCACGACACCGTACACTACATGAACACCACTGCACTACCCTAAAACACCACCCCCAGCATGACCCCCAACACTGCCTGAACACCACTGCACTACCCTAAACCATAAAACACCAGCCCCAGAACAACCCCCTACACTGCCCGAACACCACTGCACTGCCCTAACCCTTAAAAACCAGTCCCAGCATGACCCCCTACACTGCCCAAACACCACTGCACTGCCCTAAACCCTAAAACAACAGCCCCAGCATGACCCCTCACACTGCTCAAACACCACAGCATGGCCCAAAACCCTGAAACACCAGCCGCAGCACGACCCCCTACACTGCCTGAACACCACTGCACTGCCCTAAACCCTAAAACACCACCCCCAGCACGACCACCTACACTGCCCGAAAACCACTGCACTGCCCTAAACCCTGAAACACCACCCCCCTGCACTACCCCCCTACACTGCCTGAACACAACTGCACTGCCCTAAAGCCTGAAACACCACTCCAGCAAGACCCCCTACACTGTCCGAACACCTCTGCATTGCCCTGAAAGCTTAAACACCACCCCCAGCAAGACCCCCTTCACTGCCTGAACAACACTGCCCAAAACCCTTAAACACCACCCCAGCAAGACACCCTACGCTACCCGAAAACCACTGCACTGCCCTAAACCCTGAAACACTAGCCCCTGCACGACCCCCTACACTGCCCGAACACCACTGCACTGCTCTAAACCCTGAAACACCTCTGCCAGCATGACCCCCTACACTGCCTGAACACCACTGCTCTGCCCTAAACCCTAAAACACCACCCCCAGCACGTCCCCTACACTGCCTGAATACCACTGCTCTGCCCTAAACTCTGAAACACCAGCCCCAGCACGACCCCCTACACTGTCCGAACACCACTGCACTGCCCTAAACCCTGAAACACCAGTCCCAGCACGACCCCCTCCACTGCCCGAACGCAACTGCTCTAAACCCTGAAACGCCTTCCCCTGCAAGACCCTCCACACTGCCCGAACACCACTGCAGCACTGCCCTAAACCCTGAGATGCCACCCCCTGCAAGACCCCCTATATTGCCCGAACACCACTGCACTGCCCTAAACCCTGAAACACCACCCCCAGCATGACCCCCTACACTGCCCGAACACCACTGC
Source organism: Triturus cristatus (assembly GCF_964204655.1). Lineage (NCBI taxonomy): Eukaryota > Metazoa > Chordata > Amphibia > Caudata > Salamandridae > Triturus > Triturus cristatus. Next base: position 189,458 of record NW_028187549.1, read on the forward strand.
ACTGCCCTAAACCCTGAAACACCACCCCAGCACGACCCCCTACACTGCCCGAACACCACTGCACTGCCCTAAACCCTAAAACACTACCCCCAGCACGACCCCCCATACTGCCCGAACACCACTTCACTGCCCTAAACCCTGAAACACCACCCCAGCAAGACCCCCTACACCGCCCGAAAAAACAATGCACTGCCATAAACCCTGAAACACCACCCCCTTCACGTCCCCCTACACTGCCCGAACACCACTGCACTGCCCTAAACCTTGAAACACCATTCCCAGGATGACCCCCTACACTGCTCAAACACCACTGCTCTGCCCTAAACCCTAAAACACCACCCCCAGCACGTCCCCCTACACTGCCAGAACACCACTGCTCTGCCCTAATTCCTGAAACACCACTGCCAGCACGACCCCCTACACTGCCTGAACACCACTGCTCTGCCCTAAACCCTGAAACACCAGCACGACCCCCTACACTGCCCAAACACCACTGTACTGCCCTAAACCCTGAAACACCAGAACCAGCACGACCCCCTACACTGCCCACACACCACTGCACTGCCCTAAACCGTGAACCACCACCCCCAACAAGACCCCCTACACTGCACGAACACCACTGCACTGCCCTAAACGCTGAAACACCACCCACAGCACGACCCCCTACACTACCCACACACCACTGCACTGCCCTAAACCCTGAAACACCACCCACAGCACAACCCCCTACACTGCCCGAACACCACTGCACTGCCCTAAACCTTGAAACACCACCCCCAGCACGACCCCCTAAACTGCCCGAACACCACTGCACTGCCCTAAACCCTGAAACACCACACCCTGCAAGACCCCCTACATTGCCCGAACACCACTCCCTTAAACCCTGAAACGCCACCCCAGCAAGAACCCCTAGAATGCCCGAAACCCACTGCACTGCCCTAAACCCTGAAAGACCACCCCCTATATGGCCCCCTGCACTGCCCGAACACCACTTCACTGCCCTAAACCCTGAAACACCACCCCCTGCACGATCCCCTATACTGCCCGAACACCACTGCACTGCCCTAAACCCTGCAACACCACCCCCAGCACGACCCCCTACACTGCCTGCACACCACTGCACTGCCCTAAACCCTGAAACACCACCCCCTGCAAGACCCCCTACACTGCCCGAACACCACTTCACTGCCCTAAACCCTAAAACACCACCCCCTGCACGACACCCTTCACTACCGTAACACCACTGCACTACCCTAAAACACCACCCCCAATATGACCCTCAACACTGCCCGAACACCACTGCACTACCCTAAACCATAAAACACCAGCCCCAGCACGACCCCTACACTGCCCAAAAACCACTGCACTGCCCTAACCCTAAAACACCAGCCCCAGCACGACCCCTCACACTACCCGAACACCACTGAACTGCCCTAAACCCTGCAACACCAGCCCCAGCACGACCCCCTACACTGCCCGAACACCACTGCACTGCCCTAAACCCTGAAACACCAGCCCCAGCACCACCCCCTCCACTGCCCGAACGCAACTGCTCTAAACCCTGAAACACCTTCCCCTGCAAGACCCTCCACACTGCCCGAAAACCACTGCAGCACTGCCCTAAACCCTGAGATGCCACCCCCTGCAAGACCCCCTATATTGCCCGAACACCACTGCACTGCCCTAAACCCTGAAACACCACCCCCAGCACGACCCCCTACACTGCCCGAACACCACTGCACTGCCCTAAACCCTGAAACACCACCCCAGCACGACCCCCTACACTGCCCGAACACCACTGCACTGCCCTAAACCCTAAAACACTACCCCCAGCACGACCCCCATACTGCCCGAACACCACTTCACTGCCCTAAACCCTGAAACACCACCCCAGCATGTCCCCCTACACCGCCCGAAAACAATGCACTGCCATAAACCCTGAAACACCACCCCCTTCACGTCCCCCTACACTGCCCGAACACCACTGCACTGCCCTAAACCTTGAAACACCATTCCCAGGATGACCCCCTACACTGCTCAAACACCACTGCTCTGCCCTAAACCCTAAAACACCACCCCCAGCACGTCCCCCTACACTGCCAGAACACCACTGCACTGCCCTAATTCCTGAAACACCACCGCCAGCACGACCCCCTACACTGCCTGAACACCACTGCTCTGCCCTAAACCCTGAAACACCAGCACGACCCCCTACACTGCCCGAACACCACTGTACTGCCCTAAACCCTGAAACACCAGAACCAGCACGACCCCCTACACTGCCCACACACCACTGCACTGCCCTAAACCGTGAACCACCACCCCCAACAAGACCCCCTACACTGCACGAACACCACTGCACTGCCCTAAACGCTGAAACACCACCCACAGCACGACCCCCTACACTACCCACTCACCACTGCACTGCCCTAAACCCTGAAACACCACCCACAGCACAACCCCCTACACTGCCCAAACACCACTGCACTGCCCTAAACCTTGAAACACCACCCCCAGCACGACCCCCTAAACTGCCCGAACACCACTGCACTGCCCTAAACCCTGAAACACCACACCCTGCAAGACCCCCTACATTGCCCGAACACCACTCCCTTAAACCCTGAAACGCCACCCCAGCAAGAACCCCTAGAATGCCCGAAACCCACTGCACTGCCCTAAACCCTGAAACACCACCCCCTATATGGCCCCCTGCACTGCCCGAACACCACTGCACTGCCCTAAACCCTGAAACACCACCCCCTGCACGATCCCCTATACTGCCCGAACACCACTGCGCTGCCCTAAACCCTGCAACACCACCCCCAGCACGACCCCCTACACTGCCTGCACACCACTGCACTGCCCTAAACCCTGAAACACCACCCCCTGCAAGACCCCCTACACTGCCCGAACACCACTTCACTGCCCTAAACCCTAAAACACCACCCCCTGCACGACACCCTTCACTACCGTAACACCACTGCACTACCCTAAAACACCACCCCCAATATGACCCTCAACACTGCCCGAACATCACTGCACTACCCTAATCCATAAAACACCAGCCCCAGCACGACCCCTACACTGCCCAAAAACCACTGCACTGCCCTAACCCTAAAACACCAGCCCCAGCACGACCCCTCACACTACCCGAACACCACTGAACTGCCCTAAACCCTGCAACACCAGCCCCAGCACGACCGCCTACACTGCCCGAACACCACTGCACTGCCCTAAACCCTGAAACACCAGCCCCAGCACGACCCCCTCCACTGCCCGAACGCAACTGCTCTAAACCCTGAAACGCCTTCCCCTGCAAGACCCTCCACACTGCCCGAAAACCACTGCAGCACTGCCCTAAACCCTGAGATGCCACCCCCTGCAAGACCCCCTATATTGCCCGAACACCACTGCACTGCCCTAAACCCTGAAACACCACCCCCAGCACGACCCCCTACACTGCCCGAACACCACTGCACTGCCCTAAACCCTGAAACACCACCCCAGCACGACCCCCTACACTGCCCGAACACCACTGCACTGCCCTAAACCCTAAAACACTACCCCCAGCACGACCCCCCATACTGCCCGAACACCACTTCACTGCCCTAAACCCTGAAACACCACCCCAGCAAGACCCCCTACACCGCCCGAAAACAATGCACTGCCATAAACCCTGAAACACCACCCCCTTCACGTCCCCCTACACTGCCCGAACACCACTGCACTGCCCTAAACCTTGAAACACCATTCCCAGGATGACCCCCTACACTGCTCAAACACCACTGCTCTGCCCTAAACCCTAAAACACCACCCCAGCACGTCCCCCTACACTGCCAGAACACCACTGCACTGCCCTAATTCCTGAAACACCACCGCCAGCACGACCCCCTACACTGCCTGAACACCACTGCTCTGCCCTAAACCCTGAAACACCAGCACGACCCCCTACACTGCCCGAACACCACTGTGCTGCCCTAAACCCTGAAACACCAGAACCAGCACGACCCCCTACACTGCCCACATACCACTGCACTGCCCTAAACCGTGAACCACCACCCCCAACAAGACCCCCTACACTGCACGAACACCACTGCACTGCCCTAAACGCTGAAACACCACCCACAGCACGACCCCCTACACTACCCACACACCACTGCACTGCCCTAAACCCTGAAACACCACCCAGAGCACAACCCCCTACACTGCCCGAACAACACTGCACTGCCCTAAACCTTGAAACACCACCCCCAGCACGACCCCCTAAACTGCCCGAACACCACTGCACTGCCCTAAACCCTGAAACACCACACCCTGCAAGACCCCCTACATTGCCCGAACACCACTCCCTTAAACCCTGAAACGCCACCCCAGCAAAAACCCCTAGAATGCCCGAAACCCACTGCACTGCCCTAAACCCTGAAACACCACCCCCTATATGGCCCCCTGCACTGCCCGAACACCACTGCACTGCCCTAAACCCTGAAACACCAACCCCTGCACGATCCCCTATACTGCCCGAACACCACTGCACTGCCCTAAACCCTGCAACACCACCCCAGCACGACCCCCTACACTGCCCGCACACCACTGCACTGCCCTAAGCCCTGCAACACCAACCCCAGCACGACTCCCTACACTGCCCGAAATCCACTGCACTGCCCTAAACCCTGAAACACCACCCCCCTGCACGATCCCCCACACTGCCTGAACACCACTGCACTGCCCTAAACCCTAAAATACCACCCTCTGCACGACACCCTACACTACCGGAACACCATTGCACTACCCTAAAACACCACCCCCAGCATGACCCTAAACACTGCCCGAACACCACTGCACTACCCTAAACCATAAAACACCAGCCCCAGCACGACCCACTACACTGCCCGAACACCACTGCACTGCCCTAACCCTAAAACACCAGCCCCAGCATGACCCCTCACACTGCCCAAACACCACTGCACTGCCCTAAACCCTGAAACACCACCCCCAGCACGACCACCTACACTGCCCAAACACCACTTCACTTCCCTAAACCCTGAAACACCACCCCCTGTAAGACCCCCTACATTGCCCGAACACCACTGCACTGCCCTAAACCCTGAAACACCACCCCCAGCAAGACCGCCTACATTGCCCGAACACCTCTGCACTGCCCTGAACCCTGAAACACCACCCCCAGCAAGACCCTCTACACTGCCTGAACACCACTGCCCTGAACCCTGAAACACCACCCCAGCAAGACCCCCTACACCGCCCGAAAACCAATGCACTACCCTAAACCCTGAAACACCACCCCCTGCACGACCCCCTACACTGCCCGAACACCCCTTCACTGCCCTAAACCCTAAAACACTAACCCCAGCACGACACCGTACACTAAGTGAACACCACTGCACTACCCTAAAACACCACCCCCAGCATGACCCCCAACACTGCCTGAACACCACTGCACTACCCTAAACCATAAAACACCAGCCCCAGAACAACCCCCTACACTGCCTGAACACCACTGCACTGCCCTAACCCTTAAAAACCAGTCCCAGCATGACCCCCTACACTGCCCAAACACCACTGCACTGCCCTAAACCCTAAAACAACAGCCCCAGCATGACCCCTCACACTGCTCGAACACCACAGCATGGCCCAAAACCCTGAAACACCACCCCAGCACGACCCCCTACACTGCCCGAACACCACTGCACTGCCCTAAACCCTAAAACACTACCCCCAGCACGACCCCCCATACTGCCCGAACACCACTTCACTGCCCTAAACCCTGAAACACCACCCCAGCAAGACCCCCTACACCGCCCGAAAACAATGCACTGCCATAAACCCTGAAACACCACCCCCTTCACGTCCCCCTACACTGCCCGAACACCACTGCACTGCCCTAAACCTTGAAACACCATTCCCAGGATGACCCCCTACACTGCTCAAACACCACTGCTCTGCCCTAAACCCTAAAACACCACCCCCAGCACGTCCCCCTACACTGCCAGAACACCACTGCACTGCCCTAATTCCTGAAACACCACCGCCAGCACGACCCCCTACACTGCCTGAACACCACTGCTCTGCCCTAAACCCTGAAACACCAGCACGACCCCCTACACTGCCCGAACACCACTGTACTGCCCTAAACCCTGAAACACCAGAACCAGCACGACCCCCTACACTGCCCACACACCACTGCACTGCCCTAAACCGTGAACCACCACCCCCAACAAGACCCCCTACACTGCACGAACACCACTGCACTGCCCTAAACGCTGAAACACCACCCACAGCACGACCCCCTACACTACCCACACACCACTGCACTGCCCTAAACCCTGAAACACCACCCACAGCACAACCCCCTACACTGCCCGAACACCACTGCACTGCCCTAAACCTTGAAACACCACCCCCAGCACGACCCCCTAAACTGCCCGAACACCACTGCACTGCCCTAAACCCTGAAACACCACACCCTGCAAGACCCCCTACATTGCCCGAACACCACTCCCTTAAACCCTGAAACGCCACCCCAGCAAGAACCCCTAGAATGCCCGAAACCCACTGCACTGCCCTAAACCCTGAAACACCACCCCCTATATGGCCCCCTGCACTGCCCGAACACCACTGCACTGCCCTAAACCCTGAAACACCACCCCCTGCACGATCCCCTATACTGCCCGAACACCACTGCGCTGCCCTAAACCCTGCAACACCACCCCCAGCACGACCCCCTACACTGCCTGCACACCACTGCACTGCCCTAAACCCTGAAACACCACCCCCTGCAAGACCCCCTACACTGCCCGAACACCACTTCACTGCCCTAAACCCTAAAACACCACCCCCTGCACGACACCCTTCACTACCGTAACACCACTGCACTACCCTAAAACACCACCCCCAATATGACCCTCAACACTGCCCGAACACCACTGCACTACCCTAAACCATAAAACACCAGCCCCAGCACGACCCCTACACTGCCCAAAAACCACTGCACTGCCCTAACCCTAAAACACCTGCCCCAGCACGACCCCTCACACTACCCGAACACCACTGAACTGCCCTAAACCCTGCAACACCAGCCCCAGCACGACCCCCTACACTGCCCGAACACCACTGTACTGCCCTAAACCCTGAAACACCAGCCCCAGCACGACCCCCTCCACTGCCCGAACGCAACTGCTCTAAACTCTGAAACGCCTTCCCCTGCAAGACCCTCCACACTGCCCAAAACCACTGCAGCACTGCCCTAAACCCTGAGATGCCACCCCCTGCAAGACCCCCTACATTGCCCGAACACCACTGCACTGCCCTAAACCCTGAAACACCACCCCCAGCACGACCCCCTACACTGCCCGAACACCACTGCACTGCCCTAAACCCTGAAACACCACTCCAGCACGACCCCCTACACTGCCCGAACACCACTGCACTGCCCTAAACCCTAAAACACTACCCCCAGCACGACCCCCCATACTGCCCGAACACCACTTCACTGCCCTAAACCCTGAAACACCACCCCAGCAAGACCCCCTACACCGCCCGAAAACAATGCACTGCCATAAACCCTGAAACACCACCCCCTTCACGTCCCCCTACACTGCCCGAACACCACTGCACTGCCCTAAACCTTGAAACACCATTCCCAGGATGACCCCCTACACTGCTCAAACACCACTGCTCTGCCCTAAACCCTAAAACACCAACCCCAGCACGTCCCCCTACACTGCCAGAACACCACTGCACTGCCCTAATTCCTGAAACACCACCGCCAGCACGACCCCCTACACTGCCTGAACACCACTGCTCTGCCCTAAACCCTGAAACACCAGCACGACCCCCTACACTGCCCGAACACCACTGTACTGCCCTAAACCCTGAAACACCAGAACCAGCACGACCCCCTACACTGCCCACACACCACTGCACTGCCCTAAACCGTGAACCACCACCCCCAAAAAGACCCCCTACACTGCACGAACACCACTGCACTGCCCTAAACGCTGAAACACCACCCACAGCACGACCCCCTACACTACCCACACACCACTGCACTGCCCTAAACCCTGAAACACCACCCACAGCACAACCCCCTACACTGCCCGAACAACACTGCACTGCCCTAAACCTTGAAACACCACCCCCAGCACGACCCCCTAAACTGCCCGAACACCACTGCACTGCCCTAAACCCTGAAACACCACACCCTGCAAGACCCCCTACATTGCCCGAACACCACTCCCTTAAACCCTGAAACGCCACCCCAGCAAGAACCCCTAGAATGCCCGAAAACCACTGCACTGCCCTAAACCCTGAAACACCACCACCTATATGGCCCCCTGCACTGCCCGAACACCACTGCACTGCCCTAAACCCTGAAACACCACCCCCTGCACGATCCCCTATACTGCCCGAACACCACTGCACTGCCCTAAACCCTGCAACACCACCCCAGCACGACCCCCTACACTGCCCGCACACCACTGCACTGCCCTAAACCCTGCAACACCAACCCCAGCACGACTCCCTACACTGCCCGAACACCACTGCAGTGCCCTAAACCCTGAAACACCACCCCCCTGCACGATCCCCCACACTGCCTGAACACCACTGCACTGCCCGAAACCCTAAAACACCACCCCCTGCACGACACCCTACACTACCGGAACACCATTGCACTACCCTAAAACACCACCCCCAGCATGACCCTAAACACTGCCCGAACACCACTGCACTACCCTAAACCATAAAACACCAGCCCCAGCACGACCCACTACACTGCCCGAACACCACTGCACTGCCCTAACCCTAAAACACCAGCCCCAGCATGACCCCTCACACTGCCCAAACACCACTGCACGGCCCTAATCCCTGAAACACTAGCCCCAGCACGACCCCCTACACTGCCCGAAAACCACTGCACTGCCATAAACCCTAAAACACCAGGCCCAGCATGACCCCCTACACTGCCCGAACACCACTGCACTGCCCTAAACCCTGAAACACCACCCCCAGCACGACCACCTACACTGCCCAAACACCACTTCACTGCCCTAAACCCTGAAACACCACCCCCTGTAAGACCCCCTGCATTGCCCGAACACCACTGCACTGCCCTAAACCCTGAAACACCACCCCCAGCAAGACCGCCTACATTGCCCGAACACCTCTGCACTGCCCTGAACCCTGAAACACCACCCCCAGCAAGACCCTCTACACTGCCTGAACACCACTGCCCTAAACCCTGAAACACCACCCCAGCAAGACCCCCTACACCGCCCGAAAACCAATGCACTACCCTAAACCCTGAAACACCACCCCCTGCACGACCCCCTACACTGCCCGAACACCCCTTCACTGCCCTAAACCCTAAAACACTAACCCCAGCACGACACCGTACACTAAGTGAACACCACTGCACTACCCTAAAACACCACCCCCAGCATGACCCCCAACACTGCCTGAACACCACTGCACTACCCTAAACCATAAAACACCAGCCCCAGAACAACCCCCTACACTGCCCGAACACCACTGCACTGCCCTAACCCTTAAAAACCAGTCCCAGCATGACCCCCTACACTGCCCAAACACCACTGCACTGCCCTAAACCCTAAAACAACAGCCCCAGCATGACCCCTCACACTGCTCGAACACCACAGCATGGCCCAAAACCCTGAAACACCAGCCGCAGCACGACCCCCTACACTGCCTGAACACCACTGCACTGCCCTAAACCCTAAAACACCACCCCCAGCACGACCACCTACACTGCCTGAAAACCACTGCACTGCCCTAAACCCTGAAACACCACCCCCCTGCACTACCCCCTACACTGCCTGAACACAACTGCACTGCCCTAAAGCCTGAAACACCACTCCAGCAAGACCCCCTACACTGCCCGAACACCTCTGCATTTCCCTGAAAGCTGAAACACCACCCCCAGCAAGACCCCCTTCACTGCCTGAACAACACTGCCCTAAACCCTTAAACACCACCCCAGCAAGACACCCTATGCTACCCGAAAACCACTGCACTGCCCTAAACCCTGAAACACTAGCCCCTGCACGACCCCCTACACTGCCCGAACACCAATGCACTGCCCTAAACCATAAAACACCAGCCCCAGCACGACCCCTAAACTGCCCAAAAACCACTGCACTGCCCTAACCCTAAAACACCAGCCCCAGCACGACCCCTCACACTATCCGAACACCACTGAACTGCCCTAAACCCTGCAACACCAGCCCCAGCACGACACCCTACACTGCCCGAACACCACTGCACTGCCCTAAACCCTGAAACACCAGCCCCAGCACGACCCCCTCCACTGCCCGAACGCAACTGCTCTAAACCCTGAAATGCCTTCCCCTGCAAGACCCTCCACACTGCCCGAACACCACTGCAGCACTGCCCTAAACCCTGAGATGCCACCCCCTGCAAGACCCCCTATATTGCCCGAACACCACTGCACTGCCCTAAACCCTGAAACACCACCCCCAGCACGACCCCCTACACTGCCCGAACACCACTGCACTGCCCTAAACCCTGAAACACCACCCCAGCACGACCCCCTACACTGCCCGAACACCACTGCACTGCCCTAAACCCTAAAACACTACCCCCAGCACGACCCCCCATACTGCCCGAACACCACTTCACTGCCCTAAACCCTGAAACACCACCCCAGCAAGACCCCCTACACCGCCCGAAAACAATGCACTGCCATAAACCCTGAAACACCACCCCCTTCACGTCCCCCTACACTACCCACACACCACTGCACTGCCCTAAACCCTGAAACACCACCCACAGCACAACCCCCTACACTGCCCGAACAACACTGCACTGCCCTAAACCTTGAAACACCACCCCCAGCACGACCCCCTAAACTGCCCGAACACCACTGCACTGCCCTAAACCCTGAAACACCACACCCTGCAAGACCCCCTACATTGCCCGAACACCACTCCCTTAAACCCTGAAACGCCACCCCAGCAAGAACCCCTATAATGCCCGAAAACCACTGCACTGCCCTAAACCCTGAAACACCACCACCTATATGGCCCCCTGCACTGCCCGAACACCACTGCACTGCCCTAAACCCTGAAACACCACCCCCTGCACGATCCCCTATACTGCCCGAACACCACTGCACTGCCCTAAACCCTGCAACACCACCCCCAGCACGACCCCCTACACTGCCCGCACACCACTGCACTGCCCTAAACCCTGAAACACCACCCCCTGCAAGACCCCCTACACTGCCCGAACACCACTGCCCTAAACCCTGAAACGCCACCCTCTGCAAGACCCCCTACCCTGCCTGAACACCATTGCACTGCTCTAAACCCTGAAACGCCACCCCCAGCACAACCCCCTACACTGCGCAAACACCACTGCTCTGCCCTAAACCCCGAAACACCAGTCCCATCACAACCCCCTACACTGCCCGAACTCCACTGCACTGCCCTAAACCCTAAAATACTAGCCCCAGCATGACCCCCTACACTGCCCGAACACCACTGCACTGCCCTAACCCTGAAACGCCACCCTCTGCAAGACCCCCTACCCTGCCCGAACACCATTGCACTGCTCTAAACCCTGAAACGCCACCCCCAGCACAACCCCCTACACTGCGCAAACACCACTGCTCTGCCCTAAACCCCGAAACACCAGTCCCATCACAACCCCCTACACTGCCCGAACTCCACTGCACTGCCCTAAACCCTAAAATACTAGCCCCAGCACGACCCCCTACACTGCCCGAACACCACTGCACTGCCCTAAACCCTGAAACACCACCCCCAGCACGACCCTCTAAACTGCCCGAACACCACTGCACTGCCCTAAACCCTGAAACACCACACCCTGCAAGACCCCCTACACTGCCCGAACACCACTCCCCTAAACCCTGAAATGCCACCTCAGCAAGAACCCCTAGAATGCCCGAAAACCACTGCACTGCCCTAAACCCTGAAACACCACCCCCTGCACGACCCCCTGCACTGCCCGAACACCACTGCACTGCCCTAAACCCTGAAACACCAGCCCCAGCACGACCCCCTACACTGCCTGAACACCACTGCACTGCCCTAAACCCTGAAACACCACCCCCCTGTATGACCCCCTACACTGCCCGCACACCACTGCACTGCCCTAAACCCTGAAACACCACCCCCTGCAAGACCCCCTACCCTGCCCGAACACCATTGCACTGCTCTAAACCCTGAAACGCCACCCCCAGCACAACCCCCTACACTGCCCGCACACCACTGCACTGCCTTAAACCCTGAAACACCAGCCCCAGCAAGACCCCCTACACTGCCTGAACACCACTGCCCTAAACCCTGAAACGCCAAATCCAGCAAGATCCCCTACACTGCCCGAACACCACTGCCCTAAACCCTGAAACCCCACCCCCTGCAAGACCCCCTACACTGCCCGAACACCACTGCACCACTGCCCTGAACCCTAAAACACCACCCCCTGCAAGACCCCCTACACTGCCCGAACACCACTGCACTGCCCTAAACCCTGAAACATCACCCCCAGCACGACTCCTACACTGCCCGAACACCACTGCACTGCCCTAAACCCTGAAATACCACCCCCAGCATGACCGCCTACACTGGCCGAACATTACAGCACTGCCCTAAGCCCTAAAACACCACCCCAGCATGACCCCCCACACTGCCCGAACACCACTGCACTGCCCTAAACCCTAAAAGACCACCCCATCACGACACCCTACACTGCTCGAACACCACTGCACTGACCTAAACCCTGTAACACCACCCCTGCAAGACCCCTTACACTGCCCGAACACCACTGCACTGCCCTAAACCCTAAAACACTATCCCCAGCACGACCCCCCACACTGCCCGAACACCACTTCACTGCCCTAAACCCTAGAACACCACCCCCTGCACAACACCCTACACTACCGGAACACCACTGCACTACCCTAAACCCTGAAACTTCACCCCCAGCACGACCCCCTACACTGCCCGAACACCACTGCACTGCCATAAACCCTGAAACACCACCCCCAGCAAGACCCCCTACACTGCCCGAACACCTCTGCACTGCCCTGAACCCTGTAACACCACCCCCAGCAGGACCACCTACACTGCCTGAACACCACTGCCCTAATCCCTGAAACTCCACCCTAGCAAGAACCCCTAGAATGCCTGAAAACCACTGCACTGCCCTAAACCCTGAAACACCACCCCCTGAACGGCCCCCTGCACTGCCCGAACACCACTGCACTGCCCTAAACCCTGAAACACCACCCCCTGCACGATCCCCTACACTGTCCGAACACCACTGCACTGCCCTAAAACCTGAAACACCACTCCCAGGACGAACCCCTACACTGCCCAAACACCACTGCTCTGCCCTAAACCCTAAAACACCACCCCCAGCACGATCCCCTACACTGCCCGAACACCACTGCACTGCCCTAAACCCTGAAACACCACTCCCAGGACGAACCCCTCCACTGCCCAAACACCACTGCTCTGCCCTAAACCCTAAAACACCACCCCCACCACGTCCCCCTACACTGCCAGAACACTACTGCACTGCCCTAATTCCTGAAATACCATCCCCAGCACGACCCCCTACACTGCCTGAACACCACTGCTCTGCCCTAAACCCTGAAAAACCACCCCCAGCACGTCCCCCTACACTGCCTGAACACCACTGCTCTGCCCTGAACCCTGAAACACCAGCACAACCTCTACACTGCCCGAACACCACTGCACTGCTCTAAACCCTGAAACACCATCCCCAGCAAGACCCCTACACTGCTCGAATACCACTGCTCTAATCCCTGAAACGCCACCCCCTGCAAGACCCTCTACACTGCTCGAACACCACTGCACCACTGCCCTGAAACCTAAAACGCCACCCCCTGCAAGACCCCCTACACTGCCCGAACACCACTGCACTCCCCTAAACCCTGAAACATCACCCCCAGCATGACTCCTACACTGCCCGAACACCACTGCACTGCCCCAAACCCTGAAATACAACCCCCAGCATGACCCCCTACACTGCCCGAACACTACTGCACTGCCCTAAACCCTAAAACACCACCCCCAGCACGAGCCTCCACACTGCCCGAACACCACTGCACTGCCCTAAACCCTAAAACACCACCCCATCACGACACCCTACACTGCTCGAACACCTCTGCACTGCCCTAAACCCTGAAACACCACCCCAGCACGACCCCTTACATTGCCCGAACACCACTGCACTGCCCTAAACCCCAAAACACCACCCCTGCACAACACCCTACACTACTGGAACACCACTGCACTACCCTAAAACACTACCCCCAGCATGACCCTCAACACTGCCCGAACACCACTGCACTACGCTAAACCATAAAACACCAGCCCCAGCACGACCCCGTACACTACCCGAACACCACTGCACTGCCCTAACCCTAAAACACCATCCCCAGAACGACCCCTCACACTGCCTGAACACCACTGCCCTAATCCCTGAAACTCCACCCTAGCAAGAACCCCTAGAATGCCTAAAAACCACTGCACTGCCCTAAACTCTGAAACACCACCCCCTGAACGGCCCCCTGCACTGCCCGAACACCACTGCACTGCCCTAAACCCTGAAACACCACCCCCTGCACGATCCCCTACACTGTCCGAACACCACTGCACTGCCCTAAAACCTGAAACACCACTCCCAGGACGAACCCCTACACTGCCCAAACACCACTGCTCTGCCCTAAACCCTAAAACACCACCCCCAGCACGATCCCCTACACTGCCCGAACACCACTGCACTGCCCTAAACCCTGAAACACCACTCCCAGGACGAACCCCTCCACTGCCCAAACACCACTGCTCTGCCCTAAACCCTAAAACACCACCCCCACCACGTCCCCCTACACTGCCAGAACAATACCGCACTGCCCTAATTCCTGAAATACCATCCCCAGCACGACCCCCTACACTGCCTGAACACAACTGCTCTGCCCTAAACCCTGAAAAACCACCCCCAGCACGTCCCCCTACACTGCCTGAACACCACTGCTCTGCCCTGAACCCTGAAACACCAGCACAACCTCTACACTGCCCGAACACCACTGCACTGCTCTAAACCCTGAAACACCATCCCCAGCAAGACCCCCTACACTGCCCGACATGCCACTGCGCTGCTCTATACCTTGAAACACCACCCCCAGCAAGACCCCTACACTGCTCGAATACCACTGCTCTAATCCCTGAAACGCCACCCCCTGCAAGACCCTCTACACTGCTCGAACACCACTGCACCACTGCCCTGAACCCTAAAACGCCACCCCCTGCAAGACCCCCTACACTGCCCGAACACCACTGCACTCCCCTAAACCCTGAAACATCACCCCCAGCATGACTCCTACACTGCCCGAACACCACTGCACTGCCCCAAACCCTGAAATACAACCCCCAGCATGACCCCCTACACTGCCCGAACACTGCTGCACTGCCCTAAACCCTAAAACACCACCCCCAGCACGAGCCTCCACACTGCCCGAACACCACTGCACTGCCCTAAACCCTAAAACACCACCCCATCACGACACCCTACACTGCTCGAACACCTCTGCACTGCCCTAAACCCTGAAACACCACCCCAGCACGACCCCTTACATTGCCCGAACACCACTGCACTGCCCTAAACCCCAAAACACCACCCCTGCACAACACCCTACACTACTGGAACACCACTGCACTACCCTAAAACACTACCCCCAGAATGACCCTCAACACTGCCCGAACACCACTGCACTACGCTAAACCATAAAACACCAGCCCCAGCACGACCCCGTACACTACCCGAACACCACTGCACTGCCCTAACCCTAAAACACCATCCCCAGAACGACCCCTCACACTGCCCGAACACCACTGCACGGCCCTAAACCCTGAAACACCAGCCCCAGCATGACCCTCTACACTGCCTGAACACCACTGCACTGCCCTAAACCCTGAAACACCACCCCCCTGTACGACCGCCTACACTGCCCGAACACCACTGCACTGCCCTAAACCCTGAAACACCAGCCTCAGCACGACCCCCTACAATGCCCGAACACCACTGCACTGCCCTAAACCCTGAAACGCCACCCCCAGCAAGACCCCCTACACTGCCTGAACACCACTGCCCTAAACCCTGAAACGCCACCTCTAGCAAGACCCCCTACACTGCCCCAACACCACTGCCCTAAACCCTGAAACGCCTTCCCCTGCAAGACCCTCTACACTGCCCGAAAACCACTGAACCACTGCCCTAAACCCTGAAATGCCACCCCCTGTAAGACCCCCTACATAGCTCGAACACCACTGCACTGCCCTAAACCCTGAAACACCACACCCAGCATGACCCCTATACTGCCCGAACACCACTGCACTGCCTTAAACCCTGAAACACCAGCCACAGCACGACCCCCTACACTATCCGCACACCACCGCACTGCACTAAACCCTGAAACACCACCCCAGCACGACCCCTACACTGCCCGAACACCACTGCACTGCCCTAAACCCTGAAACACCACCCCCAGCACATCCCCCTACACTGCCCGAACACCACTGCACTGCCATAAACCCTGAAACACCACCCCCAGCAAGACCCCCTACACTTCCCGAACACCTCTGCACTGCCCTGAACCCTGAAACACCACCCCCGGCAGGACCCCCTACACTGCCTGAACACCACTGCCCTAATCCCTGAAACACCACCCCAGCAAGAAACCCTAGAATGCCCGAAAACCACTGCACTGCCCTAAACCCTGAAACACCACCCTCTATATGGCCCCCTGCACTGCCCGAACACCACTGCACTGCCCTAAACCCTGAAACACCAGCCCCAGCACGACCCCCTACAATGCCCGAACACCACTGCACTGCCCTAAACCCTGAAACGCCACCCCCAGCAAGACCCCCTACACTGCCTGAACACCACTGCCCTAAACCCTGAAACGCCACCTCTAGCAAGACCCCCTACACTGCCCCAACACCACTGCCCTAAACCCTGAAACGCCTTCCCCTGCAAGACCCTCTACACTGCCCGAAAACCACTGCACCACTGCCCTAAACCCTGAAATGCCACCCCCTGTAAGACCCCCTACATAGCTCGAACACCACTGCACTGCCCTAAACCCTGAAACACCACACCCAGCATGACCCCTACACTGCCCAAACACCACTGCACTGCCTTAAACCCTGAAACACCACCCCCAGCACATCCCCCTACACTGCCCGAACACCACTGCACTGCCATAAACCCTGAAACACCACCCCAGCAAGACCCCCTACACTGCCCGAACACCTCTGCACTGCCCTGAACCCTGAAACACCACCCCCAGCAGGACCCCCTACACTGCCTGAACACCACTGCCCTAATCCCTGAAACACCACCCCAGCAAGAAACCCTAGAATGCCCGAAAACCACTGCACTGCCCTAAACCCTGAAACACCACCCCCTGCACGGCCCCCTGCACTTCCCGAACACCAATGCACTGCCCTAAACCCTGAAACACCACCCCCTGCACGATCCCCTACACTGCCCGAACACCACTGCACTGCCCTAAACCCTGAAACACCACTCTCAGGACAAACCCCTACACTGCCCAAACACCACTGCTCTGCCCTAAACCCTAAAACACCACCCCACCACGTCCCCCTACACTGCCACAACACAACTGCACTGCCCTAATTCCTGAAACATCACCCCCAGCACGACCCCCTACACTGCCTGAACACCACTGCTCTGCCCTAAACCCTGAAACACCACCCCCAGTACGTCCCCCTACACTGCCTGAACACCACTGCTCTGCCCTAAACCCTGAAACACCAGCACGACCCCCTACACTACCCGAACACCACTGCACTGCCCTAAACCCTGAAACACCATCCCCAGCACAACCCCCTACACTGCCCGCACGCCACTGTGCTGCTTTATACCATGAAAAACCACCCCCAGCAAGACCCCCTACTCTGCTCGAACACCACTGCTCTAAACCCTGAAACGCCACACCCTGCAAGACCCTCTACACTGCCCGAACACCACTGCACCACTGCCCTGAACCATAAAACGCCACCTCCTGCAAGACCCCCTACACTGCCCGAACACCACTGCACTGCCCTAAACCCTGAAACATCACCCCCAGCACGACTCCTACACTGCCCGAACACTACTGCACTGCCCTAAACCCTAAAACACCACCCCCAGCACGACCCTCCACACTGCCCGAACACCACTGCACTGCCCTAAACCCTAAAACACCACCCCATCACGACCCCCTACACTGCTCAAACACCACTGCACTGCCCTAAACCCTGAAACACCACCCCAGCACGACCCCTTACATTACCCAAACACCACTGCACTGCCCTAAACCCTAAAACACCACCGCCTGCACGACACCCTACACTACCGGAACACCACTGCACTACCCTAAAACACCACCCCCAGCATGACCATCAACACTGCCCGAACACCACTGCACTACGCTAAACCATAAAACACCAGCCCCAGCATGACCCCCTACACTACCCGAACACCACTGCACTGCCCTAACCCTAAAACACCATCCCCAGCACGACCCCTCACACTGCCCGAACACCACTGCACGGCCCTAAACCCTGAAACACCAGCCCCAGCACGACCCCCTACACTGCCTGAACACAACTGCACTGCCCTAAACCCTGAAACACCACCCCCCTGTATGACCCCCTACACTGCCCGAACACCACTGCACTGCCCTAAACCCTGAAACACCAGCCCCAGCACGACCCCCTACACTGCTTGAACACCACTGCACTGCCCTAAATCCTGAAACGCCACCCCCAGCAAGACCCCCTACACTGCCTGAACACCACTGCCCTAAACCCTGAAACGCCACCTCTAGCAAGACCCCCTACACTGCCCGAACACCACTGCCCTAAGCCCTGAAACGCCACCCCCTGCAAGACCCTCTACACTGCCCGAACACCACTGCACCACTGCCCTAAACCCTGAAATGCCACCCCCTGAGAGACCCCCTACATAGCCTGAACACCACTGCACTGCCCTAAACCCTGAAACACCACACCCAGCATGACCCCCTACACTGCCCGAACACCACTGCACTGCCTTAAACCCTGAAACACCACCCACAGCACGACCCCCTACACTATCCGCACACCACCGCACTGCACTAAACCCTGAAACACCACCCCAGCACGACCCCCTACACTGCCCGAACACCACTGCACTGCCCTAAACCCTGAAACACCACCCCCAGCACAACCCCCTACACTGCCCGAACACCACTGCATTGCCATAAACGCTGAAACACCACCCCCAGCAAGACCCCCTACACTGCCCGAACACCTCTGCACTGCCCTGAACCCTGAAACACCACCCCCAGCAGGACCCCCTACACTGCCTGAACACCACTGCCCTAATCCCTAAAACACCACCCCAGCAAGAACCCCTAGAATGCCTGAAAACCACTGCACTGCCCTAAACCCTGAAACACCACCCCCAGCACGACCCCCTACACTGCCAGAACACCACTGCACTGCCCTAATTCCTCAAACACCACCCCAGCACGACCCCCTACACTGCCTGAACACCACTGCTCTGCCCTAAACCCTGAAACACCACCCCCAGCACGTCCCCCTACACTGCCTGAACACCACTGCTCTGCCCTAAACCCTGAAACACCAGCACAACCCCCTACACTGCCCGAACACCACTGCACTGCCCTAAACCCTGAAACACCATCCCCAGCACGACCCCCTACACTGCCCGCACTCCACTGCGCTGCCCTAAACCCTGAAACACCACCCCTAGCAAGACCCCCTACACTGCCCGAACACCACTGCTCTAAACCCTGAAACGCCACCCCCTGCAAGACCCTCTACACTGCCTGAACACCACTGCACCACTACCCTGAACCCTAAAACGCCACCCCCTGCAAGACCCCCTACACTGCCCGAACACCACTGCACTGCTCTAAACCCTGAAACATCACCCCCAGCACGACTCCTACACTGTCCGAACACCACAGCACTGCCCTAAACCCTGAAATACCACCCCCAGCATAACCCCCTACACTGCCTGAACACTACTGCATTGCCCTAAACCCTAAAACAAGACCCCATCACGACACCCTACACTGCTTGAATACCACTGCACTGCCCAAAACCCTGAACCACCACCCCAGCACGACCCCTTACACAGCCCGAACACCACTGCACTGCCCTAAACCCTAAAACACTACCCCCAGCACGACCCCCCCCACACTGCCCGAACACCACTGCACTGCCCTAAACCCTAAAACACCACCCCCTGCACGACACCCTACACTACCGGAACACCATTGCACTACTCTAAAACACCAGCCCCAGCACGACCCACTACACTGCCCGAACACCACTACACTGCCCTAACCCTAAAACACCAGCCCCAGCATGACCTTTCACACTGCCCAAACACCACTGCACGGCCCTAATCCCTGAAACACCAGCCCCAGCACGACCCCCTACACTGCCCGAAAACCACTGCACTGCCATAAACCCTAAAACACCAGGCCCAGCATGACCCCCTCCACTGCCCGAACACCACTGCACTGCCCTAAACACTGAAACACCACCCCCAGCACGACCACCTATACTGCCCAAACACTACTGCACTGCCCTAAACCCTAAAACACCACCCCCCTGTAAGACCCCTACATTGCCCGAACACCACTCCACTGCCCTAAACCCTGAAACACCACCCCAGCAAGACCCCCTACACCGTCCGAAAACCAATGCACTGCCCTAAACCCTGATACACCACCCCCTGCACGACCCCCTACACTGCCCGAACACCACTTCACTGCCCTAAACCCTAAAACACTAACCCCAGCACGACACCGTACACTACCTGATCACCACTGCACTACCCTAAAACACCACCCCCAGCATGACCCCCAACACTGCCCGAACACCACTGCACTACCCTAAACCATAAAACACCAGCCCCAGAACAACCCCCTACACTGCCCGAACACCACTGCACTGCCCTAACCCTTAAAAACCTGCCCCAGCATGACCCCCTACACTGCCCAAACACCACTGCACTGCCCTAAACCCTAAAACAACAGCCCCAGTATGGCCCCTCACACTGCTCGAACACCACAGCATGGCCCAAAACCCTGAAACACCAGCCGCAGCATGACCCCCTACACTGCCTGCAAATGGCGAAAAGACTATTTCAGGGAGGCAGCTATTCTATCAGACAAACTGATCTTGAGAGGTTATCCAAAGCGCATTGTCTCCCGTGCCCAAAAACGAGCCTGGTATTGCCATAGAGAGATTCTTCTTGCACCCACTGTGAAAAAAACGAATTTACGCATTCCCTTTGTCTCTACCTACAGCCCTTCTAGTAATTTGATCAATAAAATGATCAAAAGAAATTGGGCAATTCTTCGAACTTATGCGCAGTTCAAAGAGCCCCCACTTTTTTCATACAAAAGGGGCACTAACTTGTCCGACAAATTGGTTCACGCAATTACATGGCCCAATAAAGAAAAGCCTCAATCTTTGACCACTCTCTGGGGCCTCCCCCCGGTCGTGGGTCACTATAAATGCCAAACTTGTGCGGCATGTGCTTTCACCTGCAACACCAAGGAGTTTATTACACCAGATCAAACATACTCATTAAAAACTTTTTCAAATTGCCGCACAAAAAATGTCATCTATGCCATCAAGTGCCCATGCAATCTTCTGTACATCGGACAGACAACCCAGATGGTGAAACAACGGATTTTTCAACATCAAAGCCGCATAAGATACAATGTAGATACTGCACCCCTGGTTTCGCATTACAAGGACAAAAATCATTCTGAAACCGATTTGTTTTGGCAAGTAATTGATCGCCCAGTACTCCCACCACGAGGGGGTAATCTTCAACTTCTGTTGAACAAATGCGAATGCCGTTGGATCGCACGCTGCGACTCAGTCAATCATGGGTTGAACACTCTGGATGAATGTAATACGGTTACCAACACAGGGTAACCTCGTTTCTCCCACCATCTCCTCTGAGTGCTTCATAGACTGTCTTATAATGAATGCTTGCTCTACTTGTGCTTCCTGACCCTTCTCCCGCCATTTTCCCCCCCCCGCCTCCCCCCCCCACCCTCCCACCTCCTTCCCTCCGTCTTCCCTTTGAATTCAGATATCTGTACTTAATGGTCATATTCGCTTTATGGCCCTTACACCTCAACCCAATGGAGAAAACCCCCCTTTTTTTTTTTTTCCCTGTGTACAAGTCTGCCCATTGTAATTTATATTTACTTTTTCTCTTCCTTTTTCTAAAGTGTATATAGTAATTACAAAATTGCATGTTTTATCGTCTTTATATATTAAGCTTTACACTGTATGTCAATTGTCTTACATACACAATAGTTGTTGTTGCATTTGATTACCAACCCTTGAAAACGCTATTGTTAATTCCCTTTTTTGTCTGTTTTCGTAATGATTGCATTCATTGCTTTGTGTTATCAATTGGAATCTCCTTGTTCCCTTTTCTACCCACTCCCCTCTTCCCCTCCTCCTTTCCTCTCTCCCTTTTCTCCCCCCCCCCCCCCCCTTGGTTTTCCCTACCCCGTAGTGCCCTCCACCCTCCCGTCCTTCCCTTCCTCATATTGTTTTTTGCGTTTTTGCATTTGTGTTGCTTTCAATGTAATGTACATGTTCACAGTATTTATTATCAATGGCAATTATGTATATTAATTTAATTTAATTTAATATATCTCACATGTGTATATTACCAATACTACATATGTATATTCTGGTGACTGACACCAGTCTCGAACACTTCATTCCTTCACAATTTGCTTGGGCTCTTCCTCCCGTTTTCTTCCCTTCCTTCCATCTTTATCATTCCCCCGGGGCACCTTCCAACCACTCCTTTCCTACTCTAGTTGTTTTCCTGCTCTGACCCGCTCACGTGACCAAGCCCTCTCCTGATTAATGGCGCTTCTACTCACACGCCGCTACCGGCAGAGACGCTTTACTCGTCCCGTCGCCCCTTCACTGTTGGATTTACTCCCCGTCTTTTGGATTACCATTTTTGGATCCTCTTCCCTCGAACATTTCACTAGGTAAGACTTTCACTACGTAGGACGGATTTTTCGCCTATTCCGCCCCTTCCTGCCCTTTTTACCCTAACTCCCTCTTCTTCCTTGGACAGATTTGACACCCCTTCTTCGAATTCCGGACCTTTACTGCTCCCGGCCAATTTTAATCTTCGGATGTTGTCCCTTAAGTGCCCAAACGATTGGTAAATACGAATCCTTTTCCTCTTTTGGCCACATTCTTTAGTCTTATGGCCACTCACTAACCGTGTTTTTCACTCCTCTCCTTTTCACTTTCTATTCAGATCACACGCTGATTTATGTCTGTTTTTCACCAATTCAAAGGATTCCCTGTACTTTAGTTGTACTACGCCCAGGTATTTCTCTTACTTTCGGGGTCACCTTTTTCATTTTGGGTCTCTTCTCAAGAATTATTTAAACCCTACTTCCTCTTTGCCCTTACAGCACACTTTAAAACTATGACCATAGTCCTGATGATGGCCTGAAACCAACCAGGCTGAAACGCCGTCGACAAAACCCAGCAAAGAACTTTTTGGCTTATTTGTGGTCATTGAGCAAAAATGTGTTCATAACAGATTGTATATTATTATTCCTTCGACCACATTGTTATTATCTTAATTTGCGCCGTTCACGCTGTTTTTCACTCATTGTGTCACTACGCCGTTCACTATCACTAGCACGTTCAGTGCTCACCTATGTGTGTTTTTGGTCATTTGTACTTTTATTGTACTGTAGTGCTGTAAAAACTACCTACAATATACAATTCTTTTCTAATTTCCTTTGGTCTCCCTTTCCCTTTTTTTCCCCCTCCCTCTGTGATTTATATCACTAAAATATTTGTTCCTTCTAAAAATGATATCCAGCTGAGACGTTGTTGTTCTGTTATTACCCCTACACTGCCTGAACACCACTGCACTGCCCTAAACCCTAAAACACCACCCCCAGCACGACCACCTACACTGCCCGAAAACCACTGCACTGCCCTAAACCCTGAAACACCACCCCCCTGCACGACCCCCCTACACTGCCTGAACACAACTGCACTGCCCTAAAGCCTGAAACACCACTCCAGCAAGACCCCCTACACTGCCCGAACACCTCTGCATTGCCCTGAAAGCTGAAACACCACCCCCAGCAAGACCCCCTTCACTGCCTGAACAACCCTGCCCTAAACCCTTAAACACCACCCCAGCAAGACACCCTACGCTACCCGAAAACAACTGCACTGCCCTAAACCCTGAAACACTACCCCCTGCACGACCCCCTACACTTCCCGAACACCACTGCACTGCTCTAAACCCTGAAACACCTCTGCCAGCATGACCCCCTACACTGCCTGAACACCACTGCTCTGCCCTAAACCCTGAAACACCACCCCCAGCACGTCCCCCTACACTGCCTGAACACCACTGCTCTGCCCTAAACTCTGAAACACCAGCCCGAGCACGACCCCCTACACTGCCCGAACACCACTGTACTGCCCTAAACCCTGAAACACCAGCCCCAGCACGACCCCCTACACTGCCCGAACACCACTGCACTGCCCTAAACCCTGAAACACCACCCCAGCACGACCCCCTACACTGCCCGAACACCACTGCACTGCCCTAAACCCTAAAACACTACCCCCAGCACGACCCCCCACACTGCCCGAACACCACTTCACTGCCCTAAACCCTAAAACACCACCCACTGCACGACACCCTTCACTACCGTAACACCACTGCACTACTGTTGGACTTGGCCCTTCTGGCAGGTTCACCCCTGAACTTTTTTTGCTTTTTATTGGTGACTTGGTGTGGTAATTGTTTGGTCTCTGCGCACTTTCCCTGTGTCCCAGGGTAAAGTGCGTGCGTGCTCTGAGTGCATGTGGTGAGATAGGCCTGCCCTCCCATAGGAATGCATGGGGAATGTATGTGTCCCTAGTAGTTCCTGATGCGTGGGGTGTGCAGGCCCGAGTTTGGTATGTGCGGACTCGTGGGAGTGAATGCTGCGCGATGATGTGTGCGGCGTGCATGTACCTAGTGTGGAAGTGCCACTTCTAGAAGTGGGCACTTCTGTGTGCAGTGTGTCTGTCGCGTGATTGGCTGGTCATGTCATGTGACGGGCTAGGGATTCCCCAGAGTCAGGATGAGTCAACCAGTGGTGAATGGGGAGATCAGCAGCTAGATGGGTGGGAGGAGTACACCTGGGTCCTGAATAGGACAGGGTTTTCCACACACAATGCTGGCCCCGCCCCCTGTGGTGCGACTGACGACCCTAGCCCTGCCAGTGAATAGAGTGAGGGGCTGAGCACATGAAGGGTGCTCCCCAACCAGCTGCGACTGGTTTTCCCCCTCACCCTGAACCCAGAACAAAGGGTTTGACTGTATAAAAATGGGGCTGTGTCCCCACAGAAAGGGTTCTCTTCCAGGATCCTGAGGGGGGCTGCTGCTGCTGGAGGCCAGGAGGAACCGCCACTTTGGACTGCCTTCCTGCCTGGAGGGCCCAGTGAGCTGGCCCCTGGCCCAGCCTTGCCCCCTGCCCACCTTACTAAGGACTTTGCTGGACTTTCCCTTGTTATAGCGCCTGGGAGCGCTTTCTGGGCTCTACAGCGCCTGGGAGCGCTTTATCTCTGCAGTGGAGGAAAAGCTTCACTTAATTCTGGGCAGAGCGCGGGACTTATGCCCTGGTGAGCGCTCGATCCCCCCTTCAAAAGGAGCAACGCTTCGGATTGCTGAACTGGCAGCTCGGAGCTGCGATCATTAGAAAAGGGGAATCCCCGGCGTGGAGATTCCCCCGCAAGTCCGCTTATTTACATCGCGGGTGCCCACCCCGCACCTTTGCCGGTATTTTTGTCCTAACCACAGGGCGGGTGCCCACCCCGCCTAGTTGTCGCTTTGCTGAGATCTGCAATAGCGGGAGCCCACCCCGTTGTTGTGTTTGCTGAAGCGCTGTGCCCCGAGAGAATCACCGCCGCCAGCCGGGGGCTTCCGGGAGAGTGTCGCGCTACCATTGGACGAAGCGCCCCTGAGTCTGGAGGCTCGACACGAGGGTCGCGCTACCATTGGACGAAGCGCCCCTGAGCCTGGAGGCTCGACACGAGGGCCGCGCTGCCATTGGCTGAAGCGCCTCTGACCCGGGAGGCTCGACACGAAGGCCGCACTGCCATTGGCTGAAGCGCCTCTGACCCGGGAGGCTCGACACAATGGCTACGCTGCCATTGGCTTAAGCGCCCAACCGCCGCTTTGTAGAAGTCCCAGAGGAGGGGGGCGTCACAGCGGCTCCGCAGTCGCGGGCCGCTGCAACGTTTCGGCAGTTCTCTTCGTTCTGAGTCCCGGAGGGGACTCCAATGCCTCCGTACTCTGCTGACCTTCAGTTGCGCCGCCGTAGCGGGCAACTGCAACGTTGGGGGCACTCTTGTGTTCAGAGCCCCGTGGCTCCCACGTGTACAGGGCATCCTTGTGCTCAGAGCGCCCAGAGCGCTCCAACGAACGGGGGCATTTCTCTTTGAGCCCATCGAAGCTCCACCTTACGGGGGCATTCCTTTTCAGTTACGAGCGGCCCCGGAAGGCAGTGGGCCGCTCCAACGAAGGAGCACATTGTTATTTAGAGCCTGCGAGGCTCTAGGGGTCATTTCATTTGTTTCAGAGCCCTGGGAGGCTCCAACGTTGGCCCCAGCCTTTCTCCAGTTGCCCAGCACTTAGTGGGCAACTGCTACGTGTAGGTTGTGCTTTGTGCGCGCTGGTTTGCGCAGCCTGCGCCGGCGCGCCCTGTCTTGCTGGACGCAGGGCGTCCTTGCCCCTTCAGGGCCAGTTGGCCCAGGGATTGCCACAGATAGTGGCTAATGTGAGTTTTTGCGCCTTGTACCTTTCCTGCACCTCTGAATGTGTTTATGCGTCATGTGCTTTGCCCTACACCTCTGAATGTATTTTATGCATCCTGTGTCTATGTGCTTAGACCCCTACAGGTATTGTGATACTTAGGTGGTTGTTTTTCCCCTAGTACAGGTGGTACTAGTGAGGTCCTAGTTCCCTGCGTGGTATTCCTAAAGGTGGTTAGGGTTGCGTAGGTGGTACGTTCTGATACCAGTAGTTACTGGTTGTGTGCTACATGTCCTATTTTTAGTGCTACAGTGATTGTGTGCTATGTTCTCAAATATTATTCCTACGTTCTAAGTGCTATTCCTACAAAGTGCTAATTCCTGACAGTGGTCCATGTGGCCCTGTCCCCTGTATATATAATCCCTTGTAAATTCTGCCCGTGCCTGTCGGCACATTGTAAAGTGTGTATTTTTATCTAATGTGTTGTGTATAATACAAAGGTTATTTTTATATAATACCTTGTGTGGAGTTTCCTTTGTGGTGGGCCTTGGGTGTTGTTGCTGGGTGCGCGCGCAAACGCTTTACACATCGCCTCAGGGATAAGCCTGACTGCTCGTGCCAAGCTACCAAGGGGGTGAGCAGGGGTTATCTTTGGCGTGTAACTCCCCAGCCCTGACTAGAGTGGTGGTTTCTGTCTGACTTTGGCGCAAGCCTTAGCCAACCAGAAATCGCCATTTCTAACATCTACCATAAAACACCACCCCCAATATGACCCTCAACACTGCCCGAACACCACTGTACTACCCTAAACCATAAAACACCAGCCCCAGCACGACCCCCTACACAGCCCGAAAACCACTGCACTGCCCTAACCCTAAAACACCAGCCCCATCACGACCCCTCACACTGCCCGAACACCACTGCACTGCTCTAAACCCTGCAACACCAGCCCCAGCACGACCCCCTACACTGTCCGAACACAACTGCACTGCCCTAAACCCTGAAACACTAACCCCAGCACGACTCCCTACACTGCCCGAACACCACTGCACTGCCCTAAACCCTGAAACACCACCCCCCTGCACGATCCCCCACACTGCCTGAACACCACTGCACTGCCCTAAACCCTAAAACACCACCCCCTGCACGACACCCTACACTACCGGAACACCATTGCACTACCCTAAAACACCACCCCCAGCATGACCCTCAACACTGCCCGAACACCACTGCACTACCCTAAACCATAAAACACCAGCCCCAGCACGACCCACTACACTGCCCGAACACCACTGCACTGCCCTAACCCTAAAACACCAGCCCCAGCATGACCCCTCACACTGCCCAAACACCACTGCACGGCCCTAATCCCTGAAACACTAGCCCCAGCACGACCCCCTACACTGCCCGAAAACCACTGCACTGCCATAAACCCTAAAACACCAGGCCCAGCATGACCCCCTACACTGCCCGAACACAACTGCACTGCCCTAAACCCTGAAACACCACCCCCAGCACGACCAACTACACTGCCCAAACACCACTTCACTGCCCTAAACCCTGAAACACCACCCCCTGTAAGACCCCCTACATTGCCCGAACACCACTGCACTGCCCTAAACCCTGAAACACCACCCCCAGCAAGACCGCCTACATTGCCCGAACACCTCTGCACTGCCCTGAACCCTGAAACACCACCCCCAGCAAGACCCTCTACACTGCCTGAACACCACTGCCCTAAACCCTGAAACACCACCCCAGCAAGACCCCCTACACCGCCTGAAAACCAATGCACTACCGTAAATCCTGAAACACCACCCCCTGCACGACCCCCTACACTGCCCGAACACCCCTTCACTGCCCTAAACCCTAAAACACTAACCCCAGCACGACACCGTACACTACGTGAACACCACTGCACTACCCTAAAACACCACCCCCAGCATGACCCCCAACACTGCCTGAACACCACTGCACTACCCTAAACCATAAAACACCAGCCCCAGAACAACCCCCTACACTGCCCGAACACCACTGCACTGCCCTAACCCTTAAAAACCAGTCCCAGCATGACCCCCTACACTGCCCAAACACCCCTGCACTGCCCTAAACCCTAAAACAACAGCCCCAGCATGACCCCTCACACTGCTCGAACACCACAGCATGGCCCAAAACCCTGAAACACCAGCCACAGCACGACCCCCTACACTGCCTGAACACCACTGCACTGCCCTAAACCCTAAAACACCACCTCCAGCACGACCACCTACACTGCCCGGAAACCACTGCACTGCCCTAAACCCTGAAACACCACCCCCCTGCACTACCCCCCTACACTGCCTGAACACAACTGCACTGCCCTAAAGCCTGAAACATCACTCCAGCAAGACCCCCTACACTGCCTGAACACCTCTGCATTGCCCTGAAAGCTGAAACACCACCCCCAGCAAGACCCCCTTCACTGCCTGAACAACACTGCCCTAAACCCTTAAACACCACCCCAGCAAGACACCCTACGCTACCCGAAAACCACTGCACTGCCCTAAACCCTGAAACACTAGCCCCTGCACGACCCCCTACACTGCCCGAACACCACTGCACTGCTCTAAACCCTGAAACACCTCTGCCAGCATGACCCCCTACACTGCCTGAACACCACTGCTCTGCCCTAAACCCTAAAACACCACCCCCAGCACGTCCCCTACACTGCCTGAATACCACTGCTCTGCCCTAAACTCTGAAACACCAGCCCCATCACGACCCCCTACACTGTCCGAACACCACTGCACTGCCCTGAACCCTGAAACACAAGCCCCAGCACGACCCCCTCCACTGCCCGAACGCAACTGCTCTAAACCCTGAAACGCCTTCCCCTGCAAGACCCTCCACACTGCCCGAACACCACTGCAGCACTGCCCTAAACCCTGAGATGCCACCCCCTGCAAGACCCCCTATATTGCCCGAACACCACTGCACTGCCCTAAACCCTGAAACACCACCCCCAGCACGACCCCCTACACTGCCCGAACACCACTGCACTGCCCTAAACCCTGAAACACCACCCCAGCACGACCCCCTACACTGCCCGAACAGCACTGCACTGCCCTAAACCCTGAAACACCACCCCAGCACGACCCCCTACACTGCCCGAACAGCACTGCACTGCCCTAAACCCTGAAACACCACCCCAGCACGACCCCCTACACTGCCCGAACACCACTGCACTGCCCTAAACCCTAAAACACTACCCCCAGCACGACCCCCCATACTGCCCGAACACCACTTCACTGCCCTAAACCCTGAAACACCACCCCAGCAAGACCCCCTACACCGCCCGAAAACAATGCACTGCCATAAACCCTGAAACACCACCCCCTTCACGTCCCCCTACACTGCCCGAACACCACTGCACTGCCCTAAACCTTGAAACACCATTCCCAGGATGACCCCCTACACTGCTCAAACACCACTGCTCTGCCCTAAACCCTAAAACACCACCCCCAGCACGTCCCCCTACACTGCCAGAACACCACTGCACTGCCCTAATTCCTGAAATACCACCGCCAGCACGACCCCCTACACTGCCTGAACACCACTGCTCTGCCCTAAACCCTGAAACACCAGCACGACCCCCTACACTGCCCGAACACCACTGTACTGGGCTAAACCCTGAAACACCAGAACCAGCACGACCCCCTACACTGCCCACACACCACTGCACTGCCCTAAACCGTGAACCACCACCCCCAACAAGACCCCCTACACTGCACGAACACCACTGCACTGCCCTAAACGCTGAAACACCACCCACAGCACGACCCCCTACACTACCCACACCACTGCACTGCCCTAAACCCTGAAACACCACCCACAGCACAACCCCCTACACTGCCCGAACACCACTGCACTGCCCTAAACCTTGAAACACCACCCCCAGCACGATCCCCTAAACTGCCCGAACACCACTGCACTGCCCTAAACCCTGAAACACCACACCCTGCAAGACCCCCTATATTGCCCGAACACCACTCCCTTAAACCCTGAAACGCCACCCCAGCAAGAACCCCTAGAATGCCCAAAAACCACTGCACTGCCCTAAACCCTGAAACACCACCCCCTATATGGCCCCCTGCACTGCCCGAACACCACTGCACTGCCCTAAACCCTGAAACACCACCCCCTGCACGATCCCCTATACTGCCCGAACACCACTGCACTGCCATAAACCCTGCAACACCACCCCCAGCACGACCCCCTACACTGCCCGCACACCACTGCACTGCCCTAAACCCTGAAACACCACCCCCTGCAAGACCCCCTACACTGCCCGAACACCACTTCACTGCCCTAAACCCTAAAACACCACCCCCTGCACGACACCCTTCACTACCGTAACACCACTGCACTACCCTAAAACACCACCCCCAATATGACCCTCAACACTGCCCGAACACCACTGCACTACCCTAAACCATAAAACACCAGCCCCAGCACGACCCCTACACTGCCCAAAAAACACTGCACTGCCCTAACCCTAAAACACCAGCCCCAGCACGACCCCTCACACTACCCGAACACCACTGAACTGCCCTAAACCCTGCAACACCAGCCCCAGCACGACCCCCTACACTGCCCGAACACCACTGCACTGCCCTAAACCCTGAAACACCAGCCCCAGCACGACCCCCTCCACTGCCCGAACGCAACTGCTCTAAACCCTGAAACGCCTTCCCCTGCAAGACCCTCCACACTGCCCGAACACCACTGCAGCACTGCCCTAAACCCTGAGATGCCACCCCCTGCAAGACCCCCTATATTGCCCGAACACCACTGCACTGCCCTAAACCCTGAAACACCACCCCCAGCACGACCCCCTACACTGCCCGAACACCACTGCACTGCCCTAAACCCTGAAACACCACCCCAGCACGACCCCCTACACTGCCCGAACACCACTGCACTGCCCTAAACCCTAAAACACTACCCCCAGCACGACCCCCCATACTGCCCGAACACCACTTCACTGCCCTAAACACTGAAACACCACCCCAGCAAGACCCCCTACACCGCCCGAAAACAATGCACTGCCATAAACCCTGAAACACCACCCCCTTCACGTCCCCCTACACTGCCCGAACACCACTGCACTGCCCTAAACCTTGAAACACCATTCCCAGGATGACCCCCTACACTGCTCAAACACCACTGCTCTGCCCTAAACCCTAAAACACCACCCCCAGCACGTCCCCCTACACTGCCAGAACACCACTGCACTGCCCTAATTCCTGAAACACCACCGCCAGCACGACCCCCTACACTGCCTGAACACCACTGCTCTGCCCTAAACCCTGAAACACCAGCACGACCCCCTACACTGCCCGAACACCACTGCACTACCCTAAACCATAAAACACCAGCCCCAGCACGACCCACTACACTGCCCGAACACCACTGCACTGCCCTAACCCTAAAACACCAGCCCCAGCATGACCCCTCACACTGCCCAAACACCACTGCACGGCCCTAATCCCTGAAACACTAGCCCCAGCACGACCCCCTACACTGCCCGAAAACCACTGCACTGCCATAAACCCTAAAACACCAGGCCCAGCATGACCCCCTACACTGCCCGAACACAACTGCACTGCCCTAAACCCTGAAACACCACCCCCAGCACGACCAACTACACTGCCCAAACACCACTTCACTGCCCTAAACCCTGAAACACCACCCCCTGTAAGACCCCCTACATTGCCCGAACACCACTGCACTGCCCTAAACCCTGAAACACCACCCCCAGCAAGACCGCCTACATTGCCCGAACACCTCTGCACTGCCCTGAACCCTGAAACACCACCCCCAGCAAGACCCTCTACACTGCCTGAACACCACTGCCCTAAACCCTGAAACACCACCCCAGCAAGACCCCCTACACCGCCTGAAAACCAATGCACTACCGTAAATCCTGAAACACCACCCCCTGCACGACCCCCTACACTGCCCGAACACCCCTTCACTGCCCTAAACCCTAAAACACTAACCCCAGCACGACACCGTACACTACGTGAACACCACTGCACTACCCTAAAACACCACCCCCAGCATGACCCCCAACACTGCCTGAACACCACTGCACTACCCTAAACCATAAAACACCAGCCCCAGAACAACCCCCTACACTGCCCGAACACCACTGCACTGCCCTAACCCTTAAAAACCAGTCCCAGCATGACCCCCTACACTGCCCAAACACCCCTGCACTGCCCTAAACCCTAAAACAACAGCCCCAGCATGACCCCTCACACTGCTCGAACACCACAGCATGGCCCAAAACCCTGAAACACCAGCCGCAGCACGACCCCCTACACTGCCTGAACACCACTGCACTGCCCTAAACCCTAAAACACCACCTCCAGCACGACCACCTACACTGCCCGGAAACCACTGCACTGCCCTAAACCCTGAAACACCACCCCCCTGCACTACCCCCCTACACTGCCTGAACACAACTGCACTGCCCTAAAGCCTGAAACATCACTCCAGCAAGACCCCCTACACTGCCTGAACACCTCTGCATTGCCCTGAAAGCTGAAACACCACCCCCAGCAAGACCCCCTTCACTGCCTGAACAACCCTGCCCTAAACCCTTAAACACCACCCCAGCAAGACACCCTACGCTACCCGAAAACCACTGCACTGCCCTAAACCCTGAAACACTAGCCCCTGCACGACCCCCTACACTGCCCGAACACCACTGCACTGCTCTAAACCCTGAAACACCTCTGCCAGCATGACCCCCTACACTGCCTGAACACCACTGCTCTGCCCTAAACCCTAAAACACCACCCCCAGCACGTCCCCTACACTGCCTGAATACCACTGCTCTGCCCTAAACTCTGAAACACCAGCCCCAGCACGACCCCCTACACTGTCCGAACACCACTGCACTGCCCTAAACCCTGAAACACAAGCCCCAGCACGACCCCCTCCACTGCCCGAACGCAACTGCTCTAAACCCTGAAACGCCTTCCCCTGCAAGACCCTCCACACTGCCTGAACACCACTGCAGCACTGCCCTAAACCCTGAGATGCCACCCCCTGCAAGACCCCCTATATTGCCCGAACACCACTGCACTGCCCTAAACCCTGAAACACCACCCCCAGCACGACCCCCTACACTGCCCGAACACCACTGCACTGCCCTAAACCCTGAAACACTACCCCCAGCACGACCCCCCATACTGCCCGAACACCACTTCACTGCCCTAAACCCTGAAACACCACCCCAGCAAGACCCCCTACACCGCCCGAAAACAATGCACTGCCATAAACCCTGAAACACCACCCCCTTCACGTCCCCCTACACTGCCCGAACACCACTGCACTGCCCTAAACCTTGAAACACCATTCCCAGGATGACCCCCTACACTGCTCAAACACCACTGCTCTGCCCTAAACCCTAAAACACCACCCCCAGCACGTCCCCCTACACTGCCAGAACACCACTGCACTGCCCTAATTCCTGAAATACCACCGCCAGCACGACCCCCTACACTGCCTGAACACCACTGCTCTGCCCTAAACCCTGAAACACCAGCACGACCCCCTACACTGCCCGAACACCACTGTACTGGGCTAAACCCTGAAACACCAGAACCAGCACGACCCCCTACACTGCCCACACACCACTGCACTGCCCTAAACCGTGAACCACCACCCCCAACAAGACCCCCTACACTGCACGAACACCACTGCACTGCCCTAAACGCTGAAACACCACCCACAGCACGACCCCCTACACTACCCACACACCACTGCACTGCCCTAAACCCTGAAACACCACCCACAGCACAACCCCCTACACTGCCCGAACACCACTGCACTGCCCTAAACCTTGAAACACCACCCCCAGCACGATCCCCTAAACTGCCCGAACACCACTGCACTGCCCTAAACCCTGAAACACCACACCCTGCAAGACCCCCTATATTGCCCGAACACCACTCCCTTAAACCCTGAAACGCCACCCCAGCAAGAACCCCTAGAATGCCCAAAAACCACTGCACTGCCCTAAACCCTGAAACACCACCCCCTATATGGCCCCCTGCACTGCCCGAACACCACTGCACTGCCCTAAACCCTGAAACACCACCCCCTGCACGATCCCCTATACTGCCCGAACACCACTGCACTGCCATAAACCCTGCAACACCACCCCCAGCACGACCCCCTACACTGCCCGCACACCACTGCACTGCCCTAAACCCTGAAACACCACCCCCTGCAAGACCCCCTACACTGCCCGAACACCACTTCACTGCCCTAAACCCTAAAACACCACCCCCTGCACGACACCCTTCACTACCGTAACACCACTGCACTACCCTAAAACACCACCCCCAATATGACCCTCAACACTGCCCGAACACCACTGCACTACCCTAAACCATAAAACACCAGCCCCAGCACGACCCCTACACTGCCCAAAAAACACTGCACTGCCCTAACCCTAAAACACCAGCCCCAGCACGACCCCTCACACTACCCGAACACCACTGAACTGCCCTAAACCCTGCAACACCAGCCCCAGCACGACCCCCTACACTGCCCGAACACCACTGCACTGCCCTAAACCCTGAAACACCAGCCCCAGCACGACCCCCTCCACTGCCCGAACGCAACTGCTCTAAACCCTGAAACGCCTTCCCCTGCAAGACCCTCCACACTGCCCGAACACCACTGCAGCACTGCCCTAAACCCTGAGATGCCACCCCCTGCAAGACCCCCTATATTGCCCGAACACCACTGCACTGCCCTAAACCCTGAAACACCACCCCCAGCACGACCCCCTACACTGCCCGAACACCACTGCACTGCCCTAAACCCTGAAACACCACCCCAGCACGACCCCCTACACTGCCCGAACACCACTGCACTGCCCTAAACCCTAAAACACTACCCCCAGCACGACCCCCCATACTGCCCGAACACCACTTCACTGCCCTAAACCCTGAAACACCACCCCAGCAAGACCCCCTACACCGCCCGAAAACAATGCACTGCCATAAACCCTGAAACACCACCCCCTTCACGTCCCCCTACACTGCCCGAACACCACTGCACTGCCCTAAACCTTGAAACACCATTCCCAGGATGACCCCCTACACTGCTCAAACACCACTGCTCTGCCCTAAACCCTAAAACACCACCCCCAGCACGTCCCCCTACACTGCCAGAACACCACTGCACTGCCCTAATTCCTGAAACACCACCGCCAGCACGACCCCCTACACTGCCTGAACACCACTGCTCTGCCCTAAACCCTGAAACACCAGCACGACCCCCTACACTGCCCGAACACCACTGCACTACCCTAAACCATAAAACACCAGCCCCAGCACGACCCACTACACTGCCCGAACACCACTGCACTGCCCTAACCCTAAAACACCAGCCCCAGCATGACCCCTCACACTGCCCAAACACCACTGCACGGCCCTAATCCCTGAAACACTAGCCCCAGCACGACCCCCTACACTGCCCGAAAACCACTGCACTGCCATAAACCCTAAAACACCAGGCCCAGCATGACCCCCTACACTGCCCGAACACAACTGCACTGCCCTAAACCCTGAAACACCACCCCCAGCACGACCAACTACACTGCCCAAACACCACTTCACTGCCCTAAACCCTGAAACACCACCCCCTGTAAGACCCCCTACATTGCCCGAACACCACTGCACTGCCCTAAACCCTGAAACACCACCCCCAGCAAGACCGCCTACATTGCCCGAACACCTCTGCACTGCCCTGAACCCTGAAACACCACCCCCAGCAAGACCCTCTACACTGCCTGAACACCACTGCCCTAAACCCTGAAACACCACCCCAGCAAGACCCCCTACACCGCCTGAAAACCAATGCACTACCGTAAATCCTGAAACACCACCCCCTGCACGACCCCCTACACTGCCCGAACACCCCTTCACTGCCCTAAACCCTAAAACACTAACCCCAGCACGACACCGTACACTACGTGAACACCACTGCACTACCCTAAAACACCACCCCCAGCATGACCCCCAACACTGCCTGAACACCACTGCACTACCCTAAACCATAAAACACCAGCCCCAGAACAACCCCCTACACTGCCCGAACACCACTGCACTGCCCTAACCCTTAAAAACCAGTCCCAGCATGACCCCCTACACTGCCCAAACACCCCTGCACTGCCCTAAACCCTAAAACAACAGCCCCAGCATGACCCCTCACACTGCTCGAACACCACAGCATGGCCCAAAACCCTGAAACACCAGCCGCAGCACGACCCCCTACACTGCCTGAACACCACTGCACTGCCCTAAACCCTAAAACACCACCTCCAGCACGACCACCTACACTGCCCGGAAACCACTGCACTGCCCTAAACCCTGAAACACCACCCCCCTGCACTACCCCCCTACACTGCCTGAACACAACTGCACTGCCCTAAAGCCTGAAACATCACTCCAGCAAGACCCCCTACACTGCCTGAACACCTCTGCATTGCCCTGAAAGCTGAAACACCACCCCCAGCAAGACCCCCTTCACTGCCTGAACAACACTGCCCTAAACCCTTAAACACCACCCCAGCAAGACACCCTACGCTACCCGAAAACCACTGCACTGCCCTAAACCCTGAAACACTAGCCCCTGCACGACCCCCTACACTGCCCGAACACCACTGCACTGCTCTAAACCCTGAAACACCTCTGCCAGCATGACCCCCTACACTGCCTGAACACCACTGCTCTGCCCTAAACCCTAAAACACCACCCCCAGCACGTCCCCTACACTGCCTGAATACCACTGCTCTGCCCTAAACTCTGAAACACCAGCCCCAGCACGACCCCCTACACTGTCCGAACACCACTGCACTGCCCTAAACCCTGAAACACAAGCCCCAGCACGACCCCCTCCACTGCCCGAACGCAACTGCTCTAAACCCTGAAACGCCTTCCCCTGCAAGACCCTCCACACTGCCTGAACACCACTGCAGCACTGCCCTAAACCCTGAGATGCCACCCCCTGCAAGACCCCCTATATTGCCCGAACACCACTGCACTGCCCTAAACCCTGAAACACCACCCCCAGCACGACCCCCTACACTGCCCGAACACCACTGCACTGCCCTAAACCCTGAAACACCACCCCAGCACAACCCCCTACACTGCCCGAACAGCACTGCACTGCCCTAAACCCTGAAACACCACCCCAGCACGACCCCCTACACTGCCCGAACACCACTGCACTGCCCTAAACCCTAAAACACTACCCCCAGCACGACCCCCCATACTGCCCGAACACCACTTCACTGCCCTAAACCCTGAAACACCACCCCAGCAAGACCCCCTACACCGCCCGAAAACAATGCACTGCCATAAACCCTGAAACACCACCCCCTTCACGTCCCCCTACACTGCCCGAACACCACTGCACTGCCCTAAACCTTGAAACACCATTCCCAGGATGACCCCCTACACTGCTCAAACACCACTGCTCTGCCCTAAACCCTAAAACACCACCCCCAGCACGTCCCCCTACACTGCCAGAACACCACTGCACTGCCCTAATTCCTGAAATACCACCGCCAGCACGACCCCCTACACTGCCTGAACACCACTGCTCTACCCTAAACCCTGAAACACCAGCACGACCCCCTACACTGCCCGAACACCACTGTACTGGGCTAAACCCTGAAACACCAGAACCAGCACGACCCCCTACACTGCCCACACACCACTGCACTGCCCTAAACCGTGAACCACCACCCCCAACAAGACCCCCTACACTGCACGAACACCACTGCACTGCCCTAAACGCTGAAACACCACCCACAGCACGACCCCCTACTCTACCCACACACCACTGCACTGCCCTAAACCCTGAAACACCACCCACAGCACAACCCCCTACACTGCCCGAACACCACTGCACTGCCCTAAACCTTGAAACACCACCCCCAGCACGATCCCCTAAACTGCCCGAACACCACTGCACTGCCCTAAACCCTGAAACACCACACCCTGCAAGACCCCCTATATTGCCCGAACACCACTCCCTTAAACCCTGAAACGCCACCCCAGCAAGAACCCCTAGAATGCCCAAAAACCACTGCACTGCCCTAAACCCTGAAACACCACCCCCTATATGGCCCCCTGCACTGCCCGAACACCACTGCACTGCCCTAAACCCTGAAACACCACCCCCTGCACGATCCCCTATACTGCCCGAACACCACTGCACTGCCATAAACCCTGCAACACCACCCCCAGCACGACCCCCTACACTGCCCGCACACCACTGCACTGCCCTAAACCCTGAAACACCACCCCCTGCAAGACCCCCTACACTGCCCGAACACCACTTCACTGCCCTAAACCCTAAAACACCACCCCCTGCACGACACCCTTCACTACCGTAACACCACTGCACTACCCTAAAACACCACCCCCAATATGACCCTCAACACTGCCCGAACACCACTGCACTACCCTAAACCATAAAACACCAGCCCCAGCACGACCCCTACACTGCCCAAAAAACACTGCACTGCCCTAACCCTAAAACACCAGCCCCAGCACGACCCCTCACACTACCCGAACACCACTGAACTGCCCTAAACCCTGCAACACCAGCCCCAGCACGACCCCCTACACTGCCCGAACACCACTGCACTGCCCTAAACCCTGAAACACCAGCCCCAGCACGACCCCCTCCACTGCCCGAACGCAACTGCTCTAAACCCTGAAACGCCGTCCCCTGCAAGACCCTCCACACTGCCCGAACACCACTGCAGCACTGCCCTAAACCCTGAGATGCCACCCCCTGCAAGACCCCCTATATTGCCCGAACACCACTGCACTGCCCTAAACCCTGAAACACCACCCCCAGCACGACCCCCTACACTGCCCGAACACCACTGCACTGCCCTAAACCCTGAAACACCACCCCAGCACGACCCCCTACACTGCCCGAACACCACTGCACTGCCCTAAACCCTAAAACACTACCCCCAGCACGACCCCCCCATACTGCCCGAACACCACTTCACTGCCCTAAACCCTGAAACACCACCCCAGCAAGACCCCCTACACCGCCCGAAAACAATGCACTGCCATAAACCCTGAAACACCACCCCCTTCACGTCCCCCTACACTGCCCGAACACCACTGCACTGCCCTAAACCTTGAAACACCATTCCCAGGATGAACCCCTACACTGCTCAAACACCACTGCTCTGCCCTAAACCCTAAAACACCACCCCCAGCACGTCCCCCTACACTGCCAGAACACCACTGCACTGCCCTAATTCCTGAAACACCACCGCCAGCACGACCCCCTACACTGCCTGAACACCACTGCTCTGCCCTAAACCCTGAAACACCAGCACGACCCCCTACACTGCCCGAACACCACTGTACTGCCCTAAACCCTGAAACACCAGAACCAGCACGACCCCCTACACTGCCAACACACCACTGCACTGCCCTAAACCGTGAACCACCACGCCCAACAAGACCCCCTACACTGCACGAACACCACTGCACTGCCCTAAACGCTGAAACACCACCCACAGCACGACCCCCTACACTACCCACACACCACTGCACTGCCCTAAACCCTGAAACACCACCCACAGCACAACCCCCTACACTGCCCAAACACCACTGCACTGCCCTAAACCTTGAAACACCACCCCCAGCACGACCCCCTAAACTGCCCGAACACCACTGCACTGCCCTAAATCCTGAAACACCACACCCTGCAAGACCCCCTACATTGCCCGAACACCACTCCCTTAAACCCTGAAACGCCACCCCAGCAAGAACCCCTAGAATGCCCGAAAACCACTGCACTGCCCTAAACCCTGAAACACCACCACCTATATGGCCCCCTGCACTGCCCGACCACCACTGCACTGCCCTAAACCCTGAAACACCACCCCCTGCACGATCCCCTATACTGCCCGAACACCACTGCACTGCCCTAAACACTGCAACACCACCCCCAGCACGACCCCCTACACTGCCCGCACACCACTGCACTGCCCTAAACCCTGAAACACCACCCCCTGCAAGACCCCCTACACTGCCCGAACACCACTGCCCTAACCCCTGAAACGCCACCCTCTGCAAGACCCCCTACCCTGCCCGAACACCATTGCACTGCTCTAAACCCTGAAACGCCACCCCCAGCACAACCCCCTACACTGCGCAAACACCACTGCTCTGCCCTAAACCCCGAAACACCAGTCACATCACAACCCCCTACACTGCCCGAACTCCACTGCACTGCCCTAAACCCTAAAATACTAGCCCCAGCACGACCCCCTACACTGCCCGAACACCACTGCACTGCCCTAAACCCTGAAACGCCACCCTCTGCAAGACCCCCTACCCTGCCCGAACACCATTGCACTGCTCTAAACCCTGAAACGCCACCCCCAGCACGACTCCTACACTGCCCGAACACTACTGCACTGCCCTAAACCCTAAAACACCACCCCCAGCACGACCCTCCACACTGCCCGAACACCACTGCACTGCCCTAAACCCTAAAACACCACCCCATCACGACACCCTACACTGCTCAAACACCACTGCACTGCCCTATACCCTGAAACACCACCCCAGCATGACCCCTTACATTGCCCAAACACCACTGCACTGCCCTAAACCCTAAAACACCACCGCCTGCACGACACCCTACACTACCGGAACACCACTGCACTACCCTAAAACACCACCCCCAGCATGACCCTCAACACTGCCCGAACACCACTGCACTACGCTAAACCATAAAACACCAGCCCCAGCACGACCCCCTACACTACCCGAACACCACTGCACTGCCCTAACCCTAAAACACCATCCCCAGCACGACCCCTCACACTGCCCGAACACCACTGCACGGCCCTAAACCCTGAAACACCAGCCCCAGCACGACCCCCTACACTGCCTGAACACCACTGCACTGCCCTAAACCC
The DNA here is from genome assembly GCF_964204655.1 of Triturus cristatus. Classification (NCBI taxonomy): domain Eukaryota; kingdom Metazoa; phylum Chordata; class Amphibia; order Caudata; family Salamandridae; genus Triturus; species Triturus cristatus. The sequence goes on from NW_028187549.1 coordinate 231,459, forward strand.
TGAAACACCACCCCCCTGTATGACCCCCTACACTGCCCGAACACCACTGCACTGCCCTAAATCCTGAAACACCAGCCCCAGCACGACCCCTACACTGCCTGAACACCACTGCACTGCCCTAAATCCTGAAACGCCACCCCCAGCAAGACCCCCTACACTGCCCGAACACCTCTGCACTGCCCTGAACCCTGAAACACCACCCCCAGCAGGACCCCCTACACTGCCTGAACACCACTGCCCTAATCCCTAAAACACCACCCCAGCAAGAACCCCTAGAATGCCTGAAAACCACTGCACTGCCCTAAACCCTGAAACACCACCCCCAGCATGACCCCCTACACTGCCCGAACACCACTGCACTGCCCTAAACCCTGAAACACCACCCCCCTGTACGACCCCCTACACTGCCCGATCACTATTGCACTGCCCTAAACCCTGAAACACCACCCCTATCAAGACCCCCTACATTGCCCGAACACCTCTGTACTGCCCTGAACCCTGAAACACCACCCCCTGAAAGACCCCCTACATTGCCCGAACACCACTGCACTGCCTTAAACCCTGACGCACCACCCACAACACGACCCACTACACTATCCGCACACCACTGCACTGCCCTAAACCCTGAAACACCACCCCAGCTCGACCCCCTACATTGCCTGAACACCACTGCACTACCCTCAACCCTGAAACACCACCCCCAGCACGACCCCCTACACTGCCCGAACACCACTGCACTGCCATAAACCCTGAAACACCACCCCCAGCAAGACCCCCTACACTGCCCGAACACCTCTGCACTGCCCTGAACCCTGAAACACCACCCCCAGCAGGACCATCTACACTGCCAGTACACCACTGCACTGCCCTGAACCCTAAAACACCACCCCCTGCACGATCCCCTACACTGCCCAAACACCACTGCTCTGCCCTAAACCCTAAAACACCACCCCCAGCACGATCCCCTACACTGCCCGAACACCACTGCACTGCCCTAAACCCTGAAACACCACTCCCAAGACGAACACCTACACTGCCCAAACACCACTGCTCTGCCCTAAACCCTAAAACACCACCCCCAGCAGGTCCCCCTACACTGCCAGAACACCACTGCTCTGCCCTAAACCCTGAAACACCATCCCCAGCATGACCCCCTATACTGCCCGCACCCCACTGCGCTGCCCTATACCCTGAAACACCACCCTCACCTAGACCCCCTACACTGCCCGAACACCACTGCACCACTGCCCTGAACCCTAAAACGCCACCCCCTGCAAGACCCCCTACACTGCCCGAACACCACTGCACTGCCCTAAACCCTGAAACACCATCCCCAGCATGACCCCCTACACTGCCCGCACCCCACTGCGCTGCCCTATACCCATAAACACCACCCCCACCAAGACCCCCTACACTGCCCGAACACCACTGCACCACTGCCCTGAACCCTAAAACGCCACCCCCTGCAAGACCCCCTACACTGCCCGAACACCACTGCACTGCCCTAAACCCTGAAACATCACCTCCAGCACGACTCCTACACTGCCCGAACACCACTGCACTGCCCTAAACCCTGAAATACCACCCCCAGCATGACCCCCTACACTGACCGAACACTACTGCACTGCCCTAAACCCTAAAACACCACCCCCAGCACGACCCCCCACACTGCCCTAACACCACTGCACTGACCTAAACCCTAAAACACCACCCCATCACGACACCCTACACTGCTCGAACACCACTGCACTGCCCTAAACCCTGAAACACCACCCCAGCATGACCCCTTACACTGCCCGAACACCACTGCACTGCCCTAAACCCTAAAACACTACCCCCAGCATGACCCCCACACTGCCCGAACACCACTTCACTGCCCTTAACCCTAAAACACCACCCCCTGCACAACACCCTACACTACCGGAACACCACTGCACTACCGTAAAACACCACCCCAGCATGACCCTCAACACTGCCCGAACACCACTGCCCTAAACCCTGAAACACCACCCCAGCAAGACCCCCTACACCACCCGAAAACCAATGCACTGCCCTAAACCCTGAAATTCCATGTCAACAGACTTAAAGCATATGTGGACAGGGCTGACATGAGCTTGCTCATGGCAACTGATGAGGACCAGGAGGAGGAGAGTGACCCTCTCCCTGACCTGCTCTCACAGAACCCTGAAGATGGGTCAGTTGATGGTGTTGCTTTGGCAAGCAGCCTCACTGAACATCAACAAACTGAATGTAGACAAGTGCTACAGCAGTTTAGACATATGTTTAGCCTGACCCCAAGTCAGACTTCCTGGTGCACCCATGAGGTGGACACTGGAGACAGTCTGCCTGTAAAGAGTAAAATCTACAGGCAACCTGACCATGCCAGGGACTGTATCAGGACTGAAGTCCAGAAAATGTTGGAGCTAGGTGTTATTGAGCCCTCAGATAGCCCTTGGGCTAGCCCAGTAGTACTTGTCCCAAAACCTCACACCCAGGGCGGTAAGAAAGAGATGAGGTTTTGTGTTGACTACAGGGGCCTCAATGCAGTCACCAGGACTGATGCCTAACCAATCCCAAGGGCAGATGAGCTAATAGACACTTTGGCCTCAGCCAAGTATCTCAGTACATTTGACCTTACAGCAGGCTATTGGCAAATCAAGTTAGCTGATGATGCCAAGGCAAAAACAGCATTTTCGACCCCTGGTGGGCACTATCACTTTGTGGTAATGCCCTTTGGTTTGAAGAATGCACCAGCCACATTTCAGAGGTTGGTGAATAAAGTTCTGACTGGTATGGAAACCTATTGCTCAGCATATCTTGATGATATTGCTGTCTATAGTTCCACCTTGCAGGATCACCTGGTCCACCTCAGGAATGTACTGGAGGCCCTGCAGAAAGCAGGCCTCACTATCAAGGCCACTAAGTGCCAGATAGGGCAGAGTCAGGTTGTGTACCTGGGCCACCTTGTAGGTGGAGGCCAGGTTCAACCATTGCAGAGCAAGATCCAGACCATAATGGACTGGGTAGCTCCAACCACCCAGACACAGGTGAGAGCCTTCTTGGGCCTGACTGGGTATTACAGGAGGTTTGTTAAGGGATATGGATCTATAGTGACCCCCTTAAATGATCTTACCTCCAAGAAAATGCCAAAAAAGGTTCAGTGGACAGCTAGCTGTCAAAAGGCATTTGATGACCTCAAGCAGGCAATGTGCACTGCCCCCATCTTACAGAGTCCAGATTACAAAAAGAAGTTCATTGTCCAAACAGATGTTTCAGAGCTGGGTGTGGGAGCTGTACTGTCTCAACTTAATAATGAAGGTCAAGACCAGCCAGTAGCTTTTATAAGCAGAAGGCTGACCCCTAGAGAGAAACGTTGGTCAGCTATTGAGAGGGAGGCCTTTGCTGTGGTTTGGGCCCTGAAGAAGCTGAGGCCATACTTGTTTGGCACTCACTTCATAGTTCAGACTGACCATAAGCCCCTCCTATGGCTCAAACAGATGAAAGGTGAAAATCCTAAACTGCTCAGGTGGTCCATTTCCCTACAGGGGATGGACTATACAGTGGAACATAGACCTGGGACCCAACATGCCAATGCAGATGGACTCTCGAGGTATTTCCACTTAGAACATGAAGACTCAACTGGTCAAGGTTAGTTTAATGTCCCTGCGTTTGGGGGGGGGGTTGTGTGGGAGAGTAGGATCTGCACTTGTGTTGCCCCCACTTTTTTTCTGATGTATACACTGGTTTCTGGCTATAGTCTGGCTGGGTCCCTGCTAATCAGGGCCCCAGTCTAACTGATCTCTCTAAACAACTTGGTGTGCATATTAGATGCACTAGTGATTGGATACTGTGGTACCTTATGAGCCCCTAGTATATGGTACCTTAGGTACCTAGGGCATTGGTACTTCACAGGCCTACCAGGGGCTGCAGCATGTATTATGCCACCCCTGGGAAGCACTCACAATCTGACACCACAGGCCTGCTACTGCAGCCTGTGTGAGGTAGTGTTAGCACTCCTCACTGAGGTATAGGTTCCTATATCTCACCATACACACACATATAAACCTATCAGTCACCCCTATGGTAGGCCCTATCAATCCCAAGGGCAGGGTGCATGGTTTACTATGTGAGGGGGTGCTTCTGTCTGAGCAGGACCCCTCTGCAGCTGGCAGAGTCTATTCTCTGCTGCTGTTTGTGGATGCGGTTAAACCATATACTCTTAAGTGCATTATAACCTCGCGGTAAATGCTAACTTTGGAATGACTGCATCAAAACATGTCGTGTTTGGTGTCAAACAACTTGGAATCCTACTGGGAGTAGGATCCCACCCTTCTAGAGGGGATGACATGTGTACACTGTACTACACGGTAGAAATCATCTAGAGCCCTGGCATCACAAAATGGATGCCACCAGCACAGACACCGGGCTGTCCTCCTGCTGCTGACCGAAACTCGCAGTGGAGGGAGCTCAACAAAGGGTTTCCTGTCACAGGGAGGTGTCACCACCTCCCAGACAGGATTTAGTGTATTGGAGCTGGGTGGGTGCACTCTTAGAGTGCTTTGAAGTCCTGCACTGGGGGAGCAGTAGGCTCCTCTGTGCATATGCCAGCTCAAACCGGTTCAGGGGCTACCTGCCCCTGCTCTGGCGCGAAACTGGACAACCCTCCTAGAGGAGTGGTCATAGAGCTAGTCCCTCCCATCTTTTCACTATAAGATACCACACATTGCCAATGCAATTTAGATTACACCTGGACGACGCTCTATGAAGAAGAATCCTGGCCCTTCAACTTTCTACTATCTCTAGAAAACCGAAGGATCTCCCTTGGAGTCAAGGAATGACTCCCCTGCTTGGCAGGCACCAAAACTACTGAACTACGGTTGCAAACTTTACCGCTCCCGCCGGAGCCCGAAGTCCCTGCGTCCCCTGAAGTGGATTTCCTGACCTCTCGATGGCCATTTTGAGTCCCCAGCGAAGCTGTGGCATCTGGACCCCACGAGTGACGAGGAACAGCAATACCAGGGAACCGTGCACTGATTTCAAGTGCAAGCCCTAATATACGTGCTACAACTTTGTGCTTTGGACCACTTGATGTACAAGTCCCTAGCAGGTCTAGTCCCAAAAATCAGCGGCCTACCTTGTCCCAAGTGACCGTGGGCTTCTGGTCAACTTTTCCTGCAAAGGCGTCTTTGCAGTTGCTTGCCCGTTGGCTAGTAACTCTCCAGAAGACTTTTGCTTCAACTTCAAGGGCTCGCCTGGTTGCTCTGGGCCTGCCCTCACTTACCCTTGCTGGGTAAGTCCATCGGACCTTGCTGGTCTGATCCATCGACAATCTTCCATCCACACGAGAATTGCAGTTGCCAAGGCTTGTTGGCTCCAAACCGAGTGCCGACACTGTCAACAGCTGCAAATTTTGTGGGACCGTCCGAATCCAGCTGCTGGTTATCCTCGATCCCTCCTGGACCTCGTGAGTGAAGAGACAAAACGACATCAGCGACCTGAAGCGACGCGACAGCTGTGGTCATCCATCTCGCTGGCCACCGGTCACTCGCAAGTGACTTTGAACTCTGTCCCCTCAATTTCTAGGTCTTCTACAACTCCAATCCATCTTCGGATTCCAGCGGACACTTCTCTCGACGACACAAGTAGCAAGTCTTCAGTGATTACCATTGAAAACAGCATCGCGACCCGACACCAAAGGACACCTATGCACCCGGCTTCCCTGGGTGAGGTAACTCTTGCATGAAGGTGTCCAAGTGTGCATTGGCTATCGAAATACTTACCCTGTAAGTTGTTTGCTTGTTGTCCACTCCGAAGTGCCCTAGAACTATAAAATACAAACCGCGACATTTGCCATTGAAACGTATGAGAATCCCATGTGTGTGTTTAGACACTGAACGCGTCTCCTGTGGGCTGATTACTTACCTGCTAATACTGCAGAAGTGAAGCCCCACCGATTCCCAAGGCCCTAGGCCTCTTACTTTTGCAAGTCGAGTTTGTTAACCCACTATTTTAGTATATGGTCTGGTACTCCCCTAGGGCTACAGCCATATTTGTGCTTAATTTATTGAGAACTGTTGATCTTTTGAATGTTTACCTGACTCTAATCTCATAGAGAGATTAGTAGAGTATATTTAGAAATAAATACATATATATTTGATATATATACCTGTGTGGTGTCTTTTCATTTGGTAATTCAAGAGATTATAAGGTTAAACAAGCTGCTTTACATTCCTCAGAGACTTAGCCTGAAGGCTGCTCTCCACAGCTACCACTAGGATAGCTTTCTTTAAAAGGTTGTCTTTAAACCTATCTACCAAGAGTCGAATTGGACTGGTGCAAGGTGGCCTCTATAACTAGTGACCAGCATATGCCAGGCCAACTTCTCACACTGATGTTTTAGGGTTTAGGGCAGTGCAGTGGTGTTCGGGCAGTGTAGGGGGTCATGCTGGGGCTGGTGTTTAGGGGTTAGGGCAGTGCAGTGGTGTTCGGGCAGTGTAGGAGGTTGTGCTGGGGCTGGTGTTTTATGGTTTAGGGTAGTGCAGTGGTGTTCGGGCAGTGTTGGGGGTCATGCTGGGGGTGGTGTTTTAGGGTAGTGCAGTGGTGTTCAGTTAGTGTAGGGTGTCGTGCTTGGGGTAGTGTTTTAGGGTTTAGGGCAGTAAAGTGGTGTTCGGGCAGAGTAGGGTGTCATGCAGGGGGTGGTGTTTCAGGGTTTAGGGCAGTGCATTGGTTTTTGGGCAGTGTAGGGGGTCTTGCTGGGGTGGTGTTTCAGGGTTTAGGGCAGTGGTGTTCAGGAAGTGTAGAGGGTCTTGCTGGAGGTGGTGTTTCAGGGTTCAGTGCAGTGCAGAGGTGTTCGGGCAATGTAGGGGGTCTTGATAGGGGTGGTGTTTCAGGGTTTAGGGCAGTGCAGTAGTGATCGGGCAGTGTAGGGGGTCGTATAGGGGGGTGGTGTTTCAGGGTTTAGGGCAGTGCAGTGGTGTTCGGGCAGTGTAGGGGGTCGTGCTGGGGTAGGTGTTTCAGGGTTTAGGGCAGTGCAGTGGTGTTCGGGCAGTGTAGGGGGCTGTGCTGGGGCTGGTGTTTTAGGGTTTAGGGCAGTGCAGTGGTGTTCGGGCAGTGTAGAGGGTCGTGCTGGGGCTGGTGTTTCAGGGTGTAGGGCTGTGCAGTGGTGTTCGGGCAGTGTGAGGGGTCGTGCTGGGTCTGGTGTTTTAGGGTGAGGGCAGTGCAGTGGTGTTCGGGCTGTGTAGGGGGTCGTGCTGGGGCTGGTGTTTTATGGTTTAGGGTAGTGCAGTGGTGTTCGGGCAGTGTTGAGGGTCATGCTGGGGTGGTGTTTTAGGGTAGTGCAGTGGTGTTCTGGTAGTGTAGGGTGTCATGCAGGCGGTGTTGTTTTAGGTTTTAGGGCAGTGAAGTGGTGTTCGGGCAGTGTGGGGGGTCGTGCTGGGGGTAGTGTTTTAGGGTTTAGGGCAGTGCAGTGGTGTTCGGGCAGTGTAAGGGGTCGTGCTGGGGTGGTGTTTCAGGGTTTAGGGCAGTGCAGTGGTGTTCGAGCAGTGTAGGGTGTCGTGATGGGGTGGTGTTTTAGGGTTTAGGGCAGGGCAGTGGTGTTCGGGCAGTGTGGGGGGTCATGCTGGGGGTGGTGTTTTAGGGTTTAGGGCAGTGCAGTAGTGTTCGGGCAGTGTAGGGAGTCATGCTGGGGGTGGTATTTCAGGGTTTAGGGCAGTGCAGTGGTGTTTGGGCAGTGTAGGAGTCCTGCTGTGGTGATGTTTCAGGGTTTAGAGCAGTGGTGTTCGAGCAGTGTAGGGGCCTTGATGGGGGTGGTGTTTCAGGATATAGTGCAGCACAAGTGGCGTGCGGGCAGTGTAGGGGGTCGTGCTGGGCATGGTGTTTCAGGGTTTGGGGCAGTGCAGTGGTGTTCGGGCAGTGTAGGGGGTCATGCTGGTGTTTCAGGGTTTAGGGCAGAGTAGTGGTGTTCAGGCAGTGTAGGGGGACGTGCTGGGGGTGGTGTTTCAGGGTTTAGGGCAGAGCAGTGGTGTTCAGGCAGTGTAGGGGGTCGAGCTGGGGGTGATGTTTCAGGAATTAGGGCAGTGCAGTTGTGTTCTGGCAGAGTAGGGGGACGTGGTGGGGGTGGTGTTTTAGGATTTAGGGCAGAGCAGTGGTGTTTGGGCAGTGTAGGGGTTCGTCCTGAGAGTGGTGTTTCAGGGTTTAGGGCAGTGCAGTGGTGTTCGGGCAGTGTAGGGGATTGTGCAGGGGGTGGTGTTTCAGGGTTTAGGGCAGTGCAGTGGTGTTCGGGCAGTGCAGGGGGCCGTGCAGGGGGTGGTGTTTCAGGGTTTAGGGCAGTGCAGTGGTTTTCCGGCATTCTAGGGGTTCTTGCTGGGGTGGTGTTTCAGGGATTAGGGCAGTGGTGTTCAGGCAGTGTAGGGGGTTCTGCTGGGGGTGGTGTTTCAGGGTTCAGGGCAGTGCAGAGGTGTTCGAGCAGTGTAGGGGGTCTTGCTGGGGGTGGTGTTTCAGGGTTTATGGCAGTGCAGTGGTGTTCGGGCAGTGTAGGGGGTTGTGCTGGGGGTGGTGTTTCAGGGTTTAGGGCAGTGCAGTGGTGTTCGGGCAGTGTAGGGGGTCGTGCTGGGGTGGTGTTTCAGGGTTTAGTGCAGTGCGGTGATGTGCGGATAGTGTAGGGGGTCGTGTTGTAAGTGGTGTTTCAGGGTTTAAGGCAGTGCAGTGGTGTTCGGGCAGTGTAGGGGGTCATGCTGGGTGTGGTGTTTCAGGGTTTAGGGCAGCGCAGTGGTGTTCGGGCTATGTAGGGGGTCTTTCAGGGGGTGGCATTTCAGGGTTTAGGGCAGTGGTGCAGTGGTGTTCGGGCAGTGTAGAGGGTCTTGCAGGGGGGGCGTTTCAGGGTTTAGGGCAGTGGTGTTCGGGCAGTGTAGGGGGTCTTGCTAGAGGTGGCGTTTCAGGGTTTAGGGCAGTGGTGTTCAGGCAGTGTAGGGGGTCTTGCTGGGGGTGGCGTTTCAGGGTTTAGAGCAGTGCAGTGGTGTTCGGGCAGTGTAGGGGGTCGTGCTGGGGCTGGTGTTTCAGGGTTTAGGGCAGTGCAGTGGTGTTCGGGCAGTGTAGGAGGTCGTACGGGGGGGTGTTTCAGGGTTTAGGGCAGTGCAGTGGTGTTCAGGCAGTGTAGGGGGTCGTGCTGGGGCTGGTGTTTCAGGGTTTAGGGCCGTGCAGTGGTGTTTGGGCAGTGTGAGGGGTCATGCTGGGGCTGGTGTTTTAGGGTTAGGGCAGTGCAGTGGTGTTCGGGTAGAGTAGGGGGTCATGCTGGGGGTGGTATTTTAGGGTAGTGCAGTGGTGTTCCGGTAGTGTAGGGTGTTGTGCAGGGGGTGGTGTTTTAGGGTTTAGGGCAATGCAGCGGTGATCGGGCAATGTAAGGGGTCGTGCTGGGGTGGTGTTTCAGGGTTTAGGGCAGTGCAGTGGTGTTCGAGCAGTGTAGGGTGTCATGATGGGGTGGTGCTTTAGGGTTTAGGGCAGTGCAGTGGTGTTCGGGCAGTGTGGAGGGTCGTGCTGGGGGTGGTGTTTTAGGGTTTAGGGCAGTGCAGTAGTGTTCGGGCAGTGTAGGGGGTCATGCTGGGGGTGGTATTTCAGGATTTAGGGCAGTGCAGTGGTGTTCGGGCAGTATAGGAGTCGTGCTGGGGTGGCGTTTTAGGGTTCAGGGCAGTGATGCAGTGGTGTTCGGGCAGTGTAGAGGGTCTTGCAGGGGGTGGCGTTTCAGGGTTTAGATCAGTGGTGTTCGAGCAGTGTACGGGTCTTGCTGGGGGTGGTGTTTCAGGGTATAGAGCAGCGCAGTGGCGTGTCGGGCAGTGTAGGGGGTCATACAGGGGGGTGGTAATTCAGGGTTTAGGGCAGTGCAGTGGTGTTCGGGCAGTGTAGGGGGTCGTGCTGGGGCTGGTGTTTCAGGGTTTAGGGCCATGCAGTGGGTTTCGGGCATTGTAGGGGGTGATGCTGGGGCTGGTGTTTTAGGGTTAGGGCAGTGCAGTGGTGTTCGGGCAGTGTAGGGGGTCATGCTGGGGCTGGTGTTTTATGGTTTAGAGTAGTGCAGTGGTGTTCGGGCAGTGTTGAGGGTCATGGTAGGGGTGGTGTTTTAGGGTAGTGCAGTGGTGTTCCGGTAGTGTAGGGTGTCGTGCAGGGGGTGGTGTTTTAGGGTTTAGGGGAGTGAAGTGGTGTTCGGGCAGTGTGGGGGGTCATGCTGGGGGTCGTGTTTTAGGGTTTAGGGCAGTGCAGTGGTGTTCGGGCAGTGTAAGGGGTCGTGCTGGGGTGGTGTTTCAGGGTTTAGGGCAGTGCAGTGGTGTTCGAGCAGTGTAGGGTGTCATGATGGGGTGGTGTTTTAGGGTTTAGGGCAGTGCAGTGGTGTTCGGGCAGTGTGGGGGGTTGTGCTGGGGGTGGTGTTTTAGGGTTTAGGGCAGTGCAGTAGTGTTCGGGCAGTGTAGGGGGTCATGCTGGGGGTGGTATTTCAGGGTTTAGGGCAGTGCAGTGGTGTTCGGGCAGTGTAGGAGTCGTGCTGGGGGTGATGTTTCAGGGTTTAGGGCAGTGCAGTGGTGTTCGGGCAGTGTAGGGGGTCTTGCAGGGGGTGGCATTTTTGGGTTCAGGGCAGTGGTGCAGTGGTGTTCGGGCAGTGTAGAGGGTCTTGCAGGGGTGGCGTTTCAGGGTTTAGAGCAGTGGTGTTCGGGCAGTGTAGGGGGTCTTGCTGGGGGTGGTGTTTCAGGGTTTAGGGCAGCGCAGTGGTGTTCAGGCAGCGTAGGGGGTCGTGCTGGGGATGGTATTTCAGGAATTAGGGCAGTGCAGTGGTGTTCTGACAGTGTAGGGGGACGTGGTGGGGGTGGTGTTTTAGGGTTTAGGGCAGAGCAGTGGTGTTTGGGCAGTGTAGGGGTTCGTCCTGGGAGTGGTGTTTCAGGGTTTAGGGTAGTGCAGTGGTGTTCGGGCAGTGTAGGGGATCGTGCTGGGGGTGGTATTTTAGGGTTTAGGGCAGAGCATTGGTGTTTGGGCAGTGTAGGGGTTCGTCCTGGGAGTGGTGTTTCAGGTTTTAGGGCAGTGCAATGGTGTTCGGGCAGTGTAGGGGATGGTGCAGGGGGTGGTGTTTCAGGGTTTAGGGCAGTGCAGTGGTGTTCGGGCAGTGCAGGGGGCCGTGCAGGGGGTGGTGTTTCAGGGTTTAGGGCAGTGCAGTGGTGTTCGGGCATTCTAGGGGTTCTTGCTGGGGTGGTGTTTCAGGGCTTAGGGCAGTGGTGTTCAGGCAGTGTAGGGGGTACTGCTGGGGGTGGTGTTTCAGGGTTCAGGGCAGTGCAGAGGTGTTTGGGCAGTGTAGGGGGTTGTGCTGGGGGTGGTGTTTCAGGATTTATGGCAGTGCAGTGGGGTTCGGGCAGTGTAGGGGGTCGTGCTGGGGCTGGTGTTTTAGGGTTTAGGGCAGTGAAGTGGTGTTCGTGCAGTGTGGGGGGTCGTGCTGGGGCTGGTGTTTCAGGGTTTAGGGCAGTGCAGTGGTGTTCGGGCAGTGTAGGGGGTTGTGCTGGGGCTGGTGTTTTATGGTTTAGGGTAGTGCAGTGGTGTTCGGGTAGTGTTGAGGGTCATATTGGGGGTGTTGTTTTAGGGTAGTGCAGTGGTGTTCCGGTATTGTAGGGTGTCGTGCAGGGGGTGGTGTTTTAGGGTTTAGGGCAGTGAAGTGGTTTTCGGACAGTGTGGGGGGGTCGTGCTGGGTGTAGTGTTTTAGGGTTTAGGGCAGTGCAGTGGTGTTCGGGCAGTGTAAGGGGTCGTGCTGGGGTGGTGTTTCAGGGTTTAGGGCAGTGCTGTGGTGTTCGAGCAGTGTAGGGTGTTGTGATGGGTTGGTGTTTTAGGGTTTAGGGCAGTGCAGTGGTGTTCGGGCAGGGTGGGGGGTCGTGTTGGGGGTGGTGTTTTAGGGTTTAGGGCAGAGCATTGGTGTTTGGGCAGTGTAGGGGTTCGTCCTGGGAGTGGTGTTTCAGGTTTTAGGGCAGTGCAGTGGTGTTCGGGCAGTGTAGGGGATCGTGCAGGGAGTGGTGTTTCAGGGTTTAGGGCAGTGCAGTGGTGTTCGGGCAGTGCAGGGGGCCGTGCAGGGGGTGGTGTTTCAGGGTTTAGGGCAGTGCAGTGGTGTTCGGGCATTCTAGGGGTTCTTGCTGGGGTGGTGTTTCAGGGCTTAGGGCAGTGGTGTTCAGGCAGTGTAGGTGGTACTGCTGGGGGTGGTGTTTCAGGGTTCAGGGCAGTGCAGAGGTGTTCGGGCAGTGTAGGGGGTTGTGCTGGGGGCGGTGTTTCAGGGTTGAGGGCAGTGCAGTGGTGTTCGGGCAGTGTAGGGGGTCGTGCTGGGGCTGGTGTTTCAGGGTTTAGGGCAGTGCAGTGGTGTTCGGGCAGTGTAGGGGGTCATACAGGAGGGTGGTGTATCAGGATTTATGGCAGTGCAGTGGGGTTCGGGCAGTGTAGGGGGTCGTGCTGGGGCTGGTGTTTTAGGGTTTAGGGCAGTGAAGTGGTGTTCGTGCAGTGTGGGGGGTCGTGCTGGGGCTGGTGTTTCAGGGTTTAGGGCAGTGCAGTGGTGTTCGGGCAGTGTAGGGGGTTGTGCTGGGGCTGGTGTTTTATGGTTTAGGGTAGTGCAGTGGTGTTCGGGTAGTGTTGAGGGTCATATTGGGGGTGTTGTTTTAGGGTAGTGCAGTGGTGTTCCGGTATTGTAGGGTGTCATGCAGGGGGTGGTGTTTTAGGGTTTAGGGCAGTGAAGTGGTTTTCGGACAGTGTGGGGGGTCGTGCTGGGTGTAGTGTTTTAGGGTTTAGGGCAGTGCAGTGGTGTTCGGGCAGTGTAAGGGGTCGTGCTGGGGTGGTGTTTCAGGGTTTAGGGCAGTGCTGTGGTGTTCGAGCAGTGTAGGGTGTTGTGATGGGTTGGTGTTTTAGGGTTTAGGGCAGTGCAGTGGTGTTCGGGCAGGGTGGGGGGTCGTGCTGGGGGTGGTGTTTTAGGGTTTAGGGCAGTGCAGTAGTGTTCGGGCAGTGTAGGGGGTCATGCTGGGGGTGGTATTTCAGGGTTTAGGGCAGTGCAGAGATGTTCGGGCAGTGTAGGAGTCGTGCTGGGGGTGATGTTACAGGGTTTAGGGCAGTGCAGTGGTGTTTGGGCAGTGTAGGGGGTCTTGCAGGGGGGGGCGTTTTAGGGTTCAGGGCAGTGGTGCAGTGGTGTTCGGGCAGTGTAGAGGGTCTTGCAGTGGGTGGCGTTTCAGGGTTTAGAGCAGTGATGTTCGAGCAGTGTAGGGTGTCTTGCTGGGGGTGGTGTTTCAGGGTATAGAGCAGTGCAGTGGCATGTCGGGCAGTGTAGGGGGTCGTGCTGGGGATGGTGTTTCAGGGTTTAGGGCAGTGCAGTGGTGTTCGGGCAGTGTAGGGGTCGTGCTGGTGTTTCAGGGTTCAGGGCAGAGTAGTCGTGTTCAGGCAGTGTAGGGGGACGTGCTGGGGGTGGTGTTTCAGGGATTAGGGCAGAGCAGTGGTGTTCAGGCAGTGTAGGGGGGTCGTGCTGGGGATGGTATTTCAGGAATTAGGGCAGTGCAGTGGTGTTCTGGAAGTGTAGGGGGACGTGGTGGGGGTGGTGTTTTAGGGTTTAGGGCAGAGCAGTGGTGTTTGGGCAGTGTAGGGGATCGTCCTGGGAGTGGTGTTTCAGGGTTTAGGGCAGTGCAGTGGTGTTTGGGCAGTGTAGGGGATCGTGCAGGGGGTGACGTTTGAGGGTTTAGGGCAGTGCAGTGGTGTTCGGGCAGTGCAGGGGGCAGTGCAGGGGGTGGTGTTTCAGGTTTTAGGGCAGTGCAGTGGTTTTCAGGCATTCTAGGGGTTCTTGCTGGGGTGGTGTTTCAGGGATTAGGGCAGTGGTGTTCAGGCAGTGTAGGGGCTACTGCTGGGGGTGGTGTTTCAGGGTTTAGGGCAGTGCAGTGGTGTTCGGGCAGTGTAGGGGGTCATGCTGGGGTGGTGTTTCAGGGTTTAGGGCAGTGCGGTGGTGTGAGAAGTTGGCCTGGTATTTGATGTTCACTAGTTAAAGTGACCACCTTGTACCAAGCCAAGCAACCCTTACGGTGTGGTTGTAAGTCAACCTTTTCGGACCAGCTGCCCTAGTGGTAGCGTAGGCTAAGCAGTCTTTGAGGCTAAACTCGTGAAACGTGTTAAGCAGGCTGTTTTACCAAATGTAACCCCCCTTTATACCAATTAAAGGACACCATACAGATATATATTGAAAATATATATGTATTTATTTCTCAAAGTATCCCCTAGACTCTTTATGAGCACAGGAGCACAAATCGTTAAACAAGAATACGTTAGAATACACAGAAGTTGCACTTTATATGGATAGGCCCTGGTGGCCGCTCAAACCATATACTGAAATAGTGGTATAAGTACCACGAACAGAAAAGGGAAAAGGCCTAGGGCCTCTAGAATCGCTGGGCCTACAAGGAGCTAACTTTAGTTAGTGACCAGGAGGTCCACGGGTTGCGTGTGCAGAGCAAATAGTCACACGCGATCTCCCAAAAGTTTTCAATGGGTGCGTAAAAGTTACAAAGTTACTGCAAAGAGGATCTTCCGGATGGACTATGAACTCAATATTGGAAACACAGACACTAGAGATGTTACTCTACACTTGGGCACCTGAGTGCCAGCTTTACCTCACCCACAGGAAGCGGGTGCATAGGTGTCGAAGTGCGTTGGGTTTCCTCTATCTGTTCAGTGGAGCCTGAAGACAAAGGTGCTGCAGGCGGTCGGTCCAGAAGAGATGCGGTGGATCCAAGAGTGGATCGGAGTTGTAGAAGACCTGTAAGCAGAGGGGACAGTGTTCACAGTCACTAGCCAGTGACCAGCGTGGCACCAGGTGGGTACCAGGCGATGTCGGGTGCAAACAGGAAGAAAGGTGTAGCTTGTCTCTGCAGCCACGTGGTCCCTGAAGGTCGACGACATCCAGGAGTCGGTTCACGAGCTGTCCCTCACAGGCTCTCACTGTCGGCGGTGACGGCGACTTGATCGAAGCAAACAAGCCTTGGCAAAAGCAATTGTTGTGGAAAACAAAATAAGCTGATGGTTCTGACCAGCAAGGTCAGAGTGATTGCTCCTTTGGAGGGGAGCAAGGTCCAGTCTGGAGCAACCAGACCAGTGGTGTATTTCTTGAAGTTCGTCGCCAAGATGGCCACTAGCCAGCGGGCCAGCAACCGGTTAGGCGCGTCGAGTGGCAAAATGCAGAAGGGCCCCACGCAGATCGTGGAGATGCTGGAGGGCTCACCTTTGGTGCAGATGCTGCTCGGGTGTTGGGCTTCTCAGATCCCAAAGCACAACTTGGAGGGAGCCTCGGTTGTTGCGCTTGCAGCTTGTCGTGGTCTTTTCAAGATGGCTGGCTCCACGTGTCTCGGTGCCTCCACGGGTCTCCTCTTTTCAGGGACTGTGGATCGGGCGGTGAGAGGTCTGGAGGTCCAGGTCTTGTCAGTCTCTGGGCTCGGGCTCCGGCGGGAGGCGGCGGCAAAGCAGACGTTGATTCGCTGGATGGTGCTTGCGTTAGCAAGGTGGTCACTCCCTGACCACAGGGGAGGTTGGCTTCAGTCCTCTGTGCGGCAGAGCGTCGAAGTTCCCGTCTTCTTCTTGTAGTTAAGTTGATTCCAGGATGTCTAAAGTCTTAGGACACAGCTCCTACCTTTATTCGGATTCTAGGGGCCGGACTACCTGCTAGGTCCCTCCCTAAGGGTGGGACCAGGAAGTGGGGTGGTTACACCCCCAATCCTTTGTCCAGCTCGCCCCAGGTCCAGGGCTGGTGTGCCCCAGGACCGGTTTGAACTGGCATATGCACCGAGGCTCCTTGTGAGCCTCAGGCATGTCTGGTTTCTTTCAAGCCCTACCTGACCAATACACAAAATCCTGTCTGGGGTGGTGCACGCACCTCCCCTGGCAGGAAACCCTTTGTCCACACCTCCCAAACTGGAAGGACTCCCAGCAGCAGGAGGGCAGACTTGTGTCTGTGGTGGCAGCATCCATTTTGTGGAGCTGAGGCTATGTCTGATGTCACCCGGGTTTCAGGTACTGTACATGTCGTGTCCCTCTAGAAGGGTGGAATGCTAACCCCGTCACCAGAATTGGTGAGGGGTTAGTATTCCAATTCGTATGACACCTTACTCGACATGTTTTGATAAAGCCAAACCAAAGATAGCATTTAACCGCGAGGTTCATAATGCACTTAAGAGTATATGGTATGACGATATCTGGAAACAGTAGAAGGAAGTGGTTCCGACCACTGCAGACAGGCTCAGCTCATGCCAGAGCACCCTCTCACATGGAACCAAGCACTCTGCCTTCAGGATTGTTAAGGCCTGAAATAGGAGTGACTTATAGGTTAACATGCGTCCCATTTAAGGTTAGGTATAGGTATACTACACCTAAGTAAGAGGTGGTTACACCAACTTACCCCAGCTGAGTGATCAGCCAGTTGTGTCAAATTTGTTAGGCCAGGCCAGGGGTGGCACAACACATGCTTCAGCCCCTGGTAGGCCTTAGATACACCAATGCCCTGGGTACCTAGTGTACACTGATACAGGGGCTCACAGGGTGATCCACTTCCAATTGGTTATGCACCTAGGGTGCATAGTGTAAATTTAGTAGAGAGAACAGCAGGCTGGGGGTCTGATTGGCAGGCCCACAGCCTCAATATGTCAAAAACCAGTGAAGCAAAAAGAAAAAATTTGGGGTGACCATAGGATAGCAGACCCTACTCTCCTACACAACCCCCCCAAACGCAGGGACATTAAACTAGCCTTGACCAGTCTCGTCTTCATGTCCTAAGTGGAAGTACCTGGAGAGACCATCTGCATTCCCATGGTCAGTACCTGGCCGGTGCTCCACTGTAAAGTCCATCCCCTGTAGGGAAATGGACCACCTAAGCAGTTTGGGGTTTTCACCCTTCATCTGATTTAGCCACAAGAGGGGCTTATGGTCGGTCTGAATCTTGAAGTGAGTGCCAAACAGGTAAGGTCTCAGCTTCTTCAGAGCCCACACCACAGCAAAGGCCTCCCTCTCAATAGCTGACCAATTCTTCTCTCTTGGGGTCAACCTTCTGCTAATAAAAGCAATGGGTTGGTCTTGACCATCTACATTAAGTTGTGACAGCACAGCTCCCACACCCAACTCAGAAGCATCTGTTTGGACAATAAACTCTTTGGAGTAGTCAGGACTTTTCAGGATAGGTGCAGAGCACATGGCCTTCTTCAGGTCATCAAATGCCTTTTGACAGCTTACTGTCCACTGAACCTTTTTGGGCATCTTCTTGGATGTCAGATCATTAAGAGGAGTCACAATGGACCCATAGTTCTTAACAAACTTCCTGTAGTACCCAGTCAAGCCCAAGAAAGCTCGAACTTGAGTATGGGTGGTTGGAGGAGACCAGTCCTTGATGGATTGTATCTTACTCTCCATTGGTTGAACCTGGCCTCCACCTACAAGGTGGCCCAAATACACTACCTTACTCTGCCCTATCTGGCACTTAGTAGCCTTGATAGTGAGGCCTGCCCTTTGCAGAGCCTCAAGAGCCTTCTTCAGGTGGATCAGGTGATCCTCCCAGGTGGAGCTAAAGACAGCAATGTCATCAAGATATGCTGCACAAAAGTCATCCAACCCAGTAAGGACTTGATTCACCAACCTTTGGAAGGTGGCAGGTGCATTATTCAGACCAAAGGGCATCACCACAAATTGGTAGTGCCCACCTGGGGTTGAGAATGCTGTTTTGGCCTTAGACTCCTCAGCTAATCTGATTTGCCAATAGCCAGCTGTCAAGTCAAATGTGCTCAAAAACTTAGCAGAAGCTAGTTTGTCTATGAGCTCATCTGCCCTTGGAATAGGATGTGCATCTGTCCTGGTGACAGCATTGAGTCCTCTGTAATCCACACAGAACCTCATCTCTCTCTTGCCATCTTTGGTGTGAGGTTTGGGGACCAGAACCACTGGGCTAGCCCAGGGGCTCTCTGAGGGTTCAATGACACCTAATTCCAGCATTTTGTGTACCTCAGCCTTTATACAGTCCCTGACGTGGTCAGGTTATCTGTAAAGCTTGTTCTTTACAGGCAGACTGTCACCAGTGTCCACCACATGGGTACACCAGTCAGTTTGGCTAGGTATCAAGGAAAACATGTGTTGAAATGATTGTAGAACTTGTCTACATTCAGTCTGTTGATGATCAGTGAGGTTGCCTCCAAGGGTCACTCCTTCAACTGAGCCATCCTCAGGGTTCTGAGACAACAGGTCTGGGAGAGGGTCACTCTCTTCCTCCTGTCCCTCATCTGTAGCCATGAGCAAGCCCATGTCTGCCCTGTCAACATATGCTTTTAACCTGTTAACATGGAGTACCCTGTGGGGACTCCTGGGAGTTCCTAGGTCCACCAAGTAGGTGACCTCTCCCTTCTTTTCCAGGATTGTATGGGGTCCAGACCATTTGTCTTGGAGTGCTGCTGGGGCCACTGGCTCCAACACCCATACCTTCTGTCCTGGCTGAAACTCAACCAAGACAGCCTTTTGGTCATGCCAAGCTTTCTGTAAGGCCTGGCTTGTCTCAAGGTTTTTGGATGCCTTCTCCATATACTCAGCCATCCTGGAGCGGAGACCAAGTACATAGTCCACTATGTCTTGCTTAGGCTTTTTGAGAGGTAACTCCCATCCTTCCTTCACCAAACACAGTGGGCCTCTTACAGGGTGCCCAAACAACAATTCAAAGGGGCTGTAGCAAACCCCCTTTTGTGGGACCTCTCTGTAAGCAAACAGAAGGCAGGGTATCTCTCAACAAGCCCATTGCATTGTGGGTGATAAGGGGTGGTGAACTTGTAGTTGACACCACATTCCTTCCACATAGCTGTCAAGTATCCTGACATGAAGTTGGTACCTTTGTCAGAAACTACCTCCTTAGGAAACCCCACTCTGGAGAATACTCCCAGCAGGGCCCTGGCCACAACAGGTGCTGTAGTGGTCCTAAGGGGAATTGCCTCTGGATACCTGGTGGCATGATCCACTACCACCAGTATAAATCTGTGCCCAGATGCAGTGGGAGGATCCATGGGACCCACTATATCTATTCCCACTCTTTCAAAGGGGACCCCACCACAGGTAGTGGTATTAGGGGGGCCTTTGTTGTGCCACCTGATTTGCCACTGGCTTGGCAGGTCACACAGGAGCAACAAAACTCCTTTGTATCTTCATTCATGTGAGGCCAGTGAAAGTGAGGGACAAGCCTGTCCCAAGTCTTGTTCTGGCCTAAGTGTCCTGCTAAAGGAATATCATGGGCCAAGGTAAGAAGGAAGCCCCTAAATTGCAGAGGTATAACCAACCTCCTGGTTGCACCAGGCTTGGGGTCTCTAGCCTCTGAATAAAGGAGCCCTTCATCCCAATACACTTTATGGGTACCTTGAGCATTCCCAGCAGCCTCAGCAGCAGCCAGCTGTCTGAGGGGTTCAAGAGAGGGACAGGATAACTGAGCCTGCCTCAAGTCAGCCCTTGAAGGTCCCCCTGTCCCCAGAAACTCAACCTGATCAGGTTCAAGCTCTTCAGGGACAGTTCCTTCAGGGTTCTCTAGATCAGCTTCCTGGGAAGGTTGATCATCACTCTGAGGCAGGGGGGAAGGCACAGACTTGACCCTCCTGTTCTTCTTCTTGGTAGGTGCTTGGTCCATTGTTCCAGGATCCAAGACCTGAGGTTCAGTAAGGCACTTTTTGGCCTGTGACCTGGTCACAGCAAGGACATGTGATGATATACCTAACATCTCTGCATGTGTCCTGTACTCCACTTCAGACCATAGAGAACTCTCTAGGTCATTGCCCAACAAACATTCTACTGGGAGGTCTGCACTAACCACAACACTTTTGAGGCCAGTTGCCCCTCCCCATGAGAAGTTAACAACTGCCACACTATGTGAAGTAGTGGCATTGCTGGCATTGGTCACCAGGTAATTCTCACCTGGTATGTACTGTCCAGGGTCCACAAAGCCTGGTGTCACCATAGTGACACTGGCACATGTGTCCCTGTAGGCTTGAGCCACTTTTTCATTAATTAAAGGAGTCTGTCTGTACTTGCCCAGGTTACTGGGGCTCACAGTCAGGGACAAATCAATGTCCCCATCACAGATCAAGACTGCCTGTGTCAGGGTTCTGTCTAAGTCAGAATCTCCTTCAGTTCCCATAGTGATTCCCACTACACCCTTTGTCTGGGGACCAACACTGCTAACAGTAGTACTGGGAGCAGGTGCCTTAGGGGCAACAGTGTTGGGGGCTCCACCCTTCTTACAATCACTAGTCCAGTGAGTTGTATTCTTGCAATGATTGCACCAGGGTTTCTTTTGACCTTCTTTCTTCTTTCCCTTAGATTGTTGTTGGGACCCACCCTCCTTAGCAGTAGTTTGGGGCCCTGTTGAAGACTTCTGGTCTTTAGATTTCTGATCTCCACCCTTTTGGTCTGTTTTCTTCTGATCACCCCCTTGGCCCTGGTTCTGGTTCTTTTGCTTAACCCTGGTTCTGACCCAATTGTCTGCCTTCTTTCCCAATTCTTGGGGAGAGGTCAGATCAGAGTCAACCAAGTGTTGATGCAGTTGCTGGTTTTGACAGTTATTTAAAATCTGTTCTCTCATCATCAAATTGTACAATCCTGTATAATCAGATACCTTACTTCCCAGCAACCAACCCTCCAAAGCCTTAGTGGCACATTCAATGTATTCACACCAGTCCTGAGTCTGTGTCTTCTGGGTGTCTCTGAACATTAACCTGTAATGTTCAGTGGTTAAGCCTAACCCATCAACTAGGACACTCTTCAGGACTCTCTAGTTTCTGACATCCTCCTCCCTAACAGTGAGGAGTCTGTCTCTGCCTCTTCCTTCAAAGGAGAGCCAGAGGATTGCTGCCCACTGGTCTTCAGGAACCGGCTGCACTTTGCAGGCTCTCTCAAGAGCAGTCATCCATTTGTGGATGTCATCCCCACTTTTGTAGGGGGGCACAACCTTAGACAGGTTCCTATTATCAAAGACCCTATCTTTGTCCTTAGGGACAATGCTGCCACCAGTGGGTATAGACCCACTCTCTTTAGGTCGCCTAGCCTTACTCAGTTTCTCTTCCATCAGAGCTACTTCTAGCTCCTGTTTCCTGATTCTCAGCTGAGCTTCCTGTATTCTGGCCTCATGTTCCCTCCTCTGAGGGGTGGTCATCCTTCTCCTGGAGTGACTTTGAGAGCCTCTAGAGGCATGAGAAGCATTAGAGTCACCTGAGTGATTCCTTTGCCTCCCAAGCCCCTGGTTAAGTCCACTAGGGAGATCCAATGGGATGATCCCATTGTCAGTCCCCAGTAGCCTTAAGTTAGCTGGGCCACGTATAACACTTGGCACTGGGCTAGTTCTCCCTTCATCCTCACTACCTCCTGTATCCTCATCACTTTCCTCCTCTGTAGTATGATTCTCATCTAAGGGATGACTATTGGAAAGGGGTACTTCAGTAGCATCTTCAGAAGGGGGGCCTCCTGTTCCTGTCCCTAAGGGGCCTAACTGGGAGGCTTTCCTGAGAGCTTTC